>NC_045430.1:104989471-105296376 GCF_902635505.1 Sarcophilus harrisii
CCTGGACAATATACAAGCTCATTCCAAGAAACTTAATCACTTCCGTTTGAACTATATTAAGAAAATTCTGAAAATTACCTGGCAGGATAATCAGATTAACCAACACTGAGGTCCTTTCTCCAACTGAACTACCAAGCATTAAGTATTCCGACTCTACTGCAGAGAGCAAAACTCCATTGAACTGGCTATATTATTTGAATGTCAAATATAGATTTGCTGAAAAGACTATTTTATGAAGAACTCATGAAAGGATTCCCAAGATGCTCAGAAAAAGCAATGCAAGAATACACTCCAGATCTCTCTTAAGAACTTTAAAATTGATTGTACAACATGGGAAGCACAGAAACAGGATGGCCCAGCATGGGGTGCCCTCATCAGAGAAGGGGTTATACTCTATAAGCAAAGTAAAATTGAATTACCTAAGAAGAAACATGCAATGAACAAAGTTAGAGAATCCATCCCAAATGTTCATTGGACTATTTCTGCCTGATCTGTGACTGAGCATCTGGAGCAAATATAGGTCTGATTACCTGCACAACAATTGTACCTGATTAGCTGTACAACTAACCAATCAACCAACCAACCAATATATATATATATATATACACACATCATATAGATATACACACATCTGTTATACACACTAAAGTGATACAATTACAAATGGAATGTGAAACTGTTGGGGAATAGCTGAATAAAATAGGGCATATTTATGTAGTAAAATATTAATGTAAAATTATGAAACAATTTCAGAGAAATCTAAGAAAACATATAAACTAATGCAAAGTGAAATGAGAAAAAAACAGAAGAGAAATTTGTAATTTGGGAAAACCCCAACAATTTTGAAAGACTTAAACAACTTTCATCTGTGTAATGATAAAGCACTTGAAAAAGGGATGATAAGAATTCAGGTATAAAATGGAACATAATATTTTGGAATAAGACAAATTTGGACATTTGTTTTGCTTGATGATGCTTATTATAAGAATATTATCATATTGCACATATTTAACCTCTATCAGATTGCTTGCCATCTTGGAGAGGGGGGAGGTGAGACAAAGAGGAAGGAAAATTTAGAACACAAAGTTTTACAAAAATGAATGTTGAAAAACTATTTACATGTATTTGGAAAAAAAATACTATTGAGAAATAATATCATATAGTAATATTGTAATATTTGATTTACTCCTGTATTACAAAGTTTGTCTTTTGTCTTTTTAAAAAAAATGTATTGCAAAATTTGGAGGTGAAAATTTAGCATTGATGTTGCATGTATAAAAAAAGAAAAGAGACATATTTACAAAATTTTAAGTGTACAGAGAACAGGAGGAAGTTCAGAAGAAACAGAGTTAAGCAAGATAACTTTGAAAGTAATATATTGAATTTATTATATACAATTTAAAAATAAGAGGAAATTATTAGAAATTGTCCATTAAACCAAATAATCTCCATTTTCTGTAACAATTTTTATAAAGAAATTTTAATTTGGTCTTTATGAATTTCATGTTTTTAATTAAAAATTTTATTCAGATCCTTCACCTTCATATTTTGCTATGTTTTTGTTTATCTGTTAGATTTGTCTAGATGGGAAAGAGTCATATTGAAGCACTCAAATATTATAACTTTGCTATCTAATTTCTTTCTACACTTTAGTTTTTCATTAAATACTTCAGTGCTATGCCATTCAATGCATTTATAATAAATATTGATATTATTCCATTATTTATTGTCCTACTAAGCCTATGTTTCTCTACTTAATCTCTTTAACCATGTCTATGTTTACTTTTTTTTTTGGTCAAAAATCATAATTTTCATACCTACTTTAAAAAATTTTGCTGAGGCATAACAAATTAAACTTTTGTTTTTTATTTTATTTTATTCTTTTATTTTAATTATGGTTGAAAAATCTTTATATTTGAATTGTATTTCTAGTAAGTAATATTTTTTATTCTGTTTTCTAACCAATTCCTCCATTTCATGCTTCCATGGTATTTATGTTCATGGGAATAACTCTTAATTGAATCTTTTTGCTCCATCATCCACATCTATCCTCTCTACTCCTGCCTTTTTAGTTTTTTAGCTTTACACCAACAACCTTCTCACCCTAATGATGTCACTGCTTTAGCAGCCCCTTTTCTGATTGGTTGAGTTACTACCTGGTAAAATGTATTACTTCTTTTTTTCTTGGTCAAGTATTTAAAACATTGTAAAATGCTGAACATATTCTGTCTGGTCTTGTTGGAACCCAGTCTACTCTTCTACGGTAGTGGGATTAGGAATTAGGGAAGCATAGCAAGTTCAGGAGTTATATCAGTTATATCAGAAGTTATATTAGAAGAAGGGGACTCAGAACAACCTGATTGGCTAAATCCACCCTAATTGCATCCCTTGAATTAGCAAGTCAGTATGACCATTAATGGGATAAAAGATCATACATTTTCTAAAAAAGCATAGAGAACTTTAACTTTCCCTGTCTTACTCATTAAGTGGAATGTCAAAGCTTTCACTGTTGATTATAGAACTCTTAGCTCCTAATCTTTTTTCTTTGATTTGAATCAATCAACAGTATTTATTAAGTGCCTATTATATATCAAGTGCTATGCTAAGCAATGGGGATATAAAAAGAGGCCAAAAACAATCCCTGCCCCCAAGAAATTTACAATCTGATAGGAGAAACAAAATGCAAACAAATGTGAACAAATTAAGCTATATACAACATAAACAAGAACTACCAGAAGAAGGTAGTAGGACTACAAGGAATTGAGAAAGGTTTACTGTAGAATCAGCTTAATGGCTAGTAACACCAAATAATAGTCAGATAAAATATATTGTTGATGCAGTATAGCAAAATGCTGCCTTAGTAACAAAATGCCTTCAATGTATACTTTAAAATCAGACATACTTTGTTAAAAGATGTAAAAATAGATAACTGTAGAGGACTGAAACTATGGAGTTGTTGCACTGAGGTCAGGACTGCTGAGCGCTTGAGGCTAACTACTGACTGGACAATACTCTATGGGCATATGCTTGGAAAATGGTCCTTTCCACTATCCGTACTGGCTCAATGATTGGTGTATAAAGGATTGTAGAAGGGACTAGGGGGTGGAGTAAAGCTAGCCAGACATACTCTCGGTGGTAGACGAGGGAGAAGGTGGTCGGGGAGATTCTGCTTCCATCCCCTGTTCAATCCTGCCTCTAAGAGCAAGAATAAAGGTTAAGGACTTTTGTTTATCCTGACTCCGGTTGATTCTGGGGTATTCTGGGTGCTAGCGCGGTTGTTACAGATAACTTTTTGACAGCCTTCTGATGATTAAAACCAAGTGAAGCATAAAGTGAAATGTATGCTTATGAAAAGTGTTTTTCTAGGTTACAAACAATGGTCAGTCCAGAGTCCAAATGGAAAAGTAGAATTTCTTAAAGATAGGTTCTCTAGATGCTCCTGTTTGCAAACAGCATGGTGCCAACTGCTTAAAGCCAAAGGACCTGGGAAAGCCTTCTAAATGAAAAGTATAATTATCCAAAAGGGTTAGTCATAAAGGAAAAAACAAAGGAGATCAAATTCTGCTATTCAAATTATTCTATACAATTGAATGGATAACTCTCAAAATTGGTTATCTATCTACCTAATCTATATTATATCATCTATCTATTTAATTTATATTATATTATGTATCTACCTATTCTATATTATATATGGATCTATCTATCCATCTCTCTCCCTCTCTACATATAAAGCTACCTATATGTATTTGTATGAGAGAACCTTCATAGAAGAAAGAAATATGAATTTATTATAAGAAAAAAATCCAGACTAGATCATGTCAAGAGATTATGTAATACTTTTAATGAGCTTAAATATATCCCTGGAGTAAAAACTCATTGTAAGTGATGCTATAATAGTTGCAAATTAAGAATGCTGTGGACAGTCTCTGAAACACAAAAGTTGCAAATTTACCTAAAGAGAATAGAAAATAGACATTTTTCTAGATGTGATCAATTATTTCTAAGACTAAGCCAACATATTATGTGGTGGAAAAGTGATTGAAACCTTTCTACTAAAATCAAGAGTAAAGCTATTATTTCTATAAACAGTTAATAATAGCAATAAAGCAAGAAAAGTATAAATAAACATAAACAAAACAAAATTATTACTCTTTTCAGATGATAGGTTCTCTACATAGGGAATCAGAGATACAAAAAATTAATAGAAATAATTTCAGTAGTTTTTCAGTTTTCAAATTACAAAGTAGAATATAAAGTAAATATATGGAAATCATTAGTTATTTTTATATATTATCAACAAAACCAAGTAGGAAAAGATATAAAAAAATTCATATAATTCATATAAAAAAATTCAAAATGAAATGAATGAAATGTTTAATAGCTTACCTATAAAAATATACACAGGCATAATAAAATATTCTTTACAGAAATAAAAACAGACCTAAGCAGGTGGAGATGTATTAATTGATTATAGTTGTGTTGGTTGTTCTAATATAACAAAAATATAATGTCTTAACTTTTTAGACTAGATAATTTAGTGTTATGCCAATAACACTTAACAAAATATTACTTTATAAGGCTAGAAAAATAATAAAATTCATATGAAAGAACAGAAGATCAAGAATATCAAGGTAAATAATATACAAAAGGGAAAGAAGGTTACTAATAGTACCAGATGTGAAACTATACATTAATAATCATCAAAACTAGTTGTTATAGGTTAAATGGAAAAAGTTTAAACAGTGGGGCATATTATTTGTACAAGTTACAGAAGCAGATCAATACAATACTCAATAAAAGATCCCAACTTACTCATTAATTTACAAAAGCAGTTGGGAAAACTGGAAAGCAATTTACAAAAAATTAGGTTCCATATACATATAGACTATACATGATATGTCATGTCCTATACAAAAGTCAGTGAGATATTTTTTGGAACTCTAGGTAAAAGAAAAGTTCCTGAACAAAAAGAATTGTGAGATTGTGTACAATTTTGGTTATATAAAATTGAAAAGCTTTTGAACAAGCAAAAATCAATGTAGCTAGAATCAGAAGGGAAGAAGTTGACTGAGAAAAAACAGTTTCTGTAGCTAAATTTCTCTGATAAACATCTGCTAAGTTACATAGAAAATTTACAAAAATGTATTCTGAAAATTACTGCCTAATAAGAACTCCAAGGACATTGAACCAAGGGAGAAATATTAAGTATCAACAATCATATAAACATGTTACAATTCAATAATATAAGAAAAAAAATTAAAACAAGTTAAATATATCAGATAGGGTTAATGGCAAAAAAGAGAATATGACAAATTTTTTTGAATGGATGTAGGAAGACAGGCAAAGTTATTGAGGAATCTATGAATTAGTCCAGCCACTTGGGAAAGCACTTTGGAACTATACCCCAAAGTCACCAAAATATGTTTTAATTTTACAATATCTCTATGGGGCATATACCTCCAGAGACATCAAGGCAAAACAGAGTGGACAGCATTTAAAGTAGAAATTGTAATGAAAGTAGGCACCCATCAATCCTTATTTTATTTTCAACCTCTCTTTGTCTCTGTTGATTACCCTTTCCTCCTAGATACTTTCTTCTCTCTAGTTTTTCAAGGCATTTCTCTCTATTGATTAAAGAAATGCAAATTAAAACAACTCTGAGGTAGCACCTCACACCTTTCAGATTGTCAAGAAAAGACAATGACAAATGTTGGAAGAAATGTGGGAAAGGTGGGACACGAATATATTGTTGGTGGAATTGTGAAATGATCCAACCATTCTGAAGAGCAATCTGGAGCTATAACCAAAGGACTATAAAACTCTGCAAAGTCTTTGATCCAGCAGTGTCACTATTTAGTCTGTATCCCAAGGAATTCATAAAGGAGGAAAAAGGATCCACATGTGCAAAAATGTTTGTAGCAGCTCTTTTTGTAGTAACAAAGAATTGAAAAATGAGTGGATGCCCATTAATTGGGGAATGGCTCAATAAGTTGTGGTATATGAAGGTAATGGAATATTATTGTTCTATACAAAAATGATGAACAAGCTGCTTTTAGAAAGGCCAGAAAGATTTACATGAATTGGTGCTGATCAAAACAAGCAGAATGAGGAATACATTGTACCCAATAACAGCAAGAATGTGCAACAATCAACTATGAAAGACTTGTTTTTTCTCAATGGTTCAGTGATCCAAAGCAATCCCAGTACTTTGTATAGAAAATGCCATCTGCATCCAGAAACTATAGTGATTGAATGTAAATCAATACATGTTATGTTCATGTTTTTTTCTGATTTTTTTCTCTCCCATGGTTCCCCCCTTTTGTTCTGATTTTTCTCTCCCAATATGATTCATAAAGCAATGTGTATTAAAAATAAATAGATTTTAAAAGATAAAAAAAAAGTCAAAGAAAGGCAGAGGTAATCACTATTCTCAAGAAGCTACCATTGTCACCAGAAAGACCACAAATAAATAATTAAATAAATACAAGGTAAGCATTGTAGAAGGAAAAAAAAATAAATAAAATAAAACAATGATAAGAACTTCAATGAAGTATAAAAAATTCACAGAAAATATCAGAAAAAATTTTTGAGGCAAACAATGGGACAACTTTGAAACTAACATGTTGAAGAAATACATATGAGAAAGTACATGTGTAGATATAAAAATATACATATATAATATAGTTATATATAATACATATGTGCATGTTACATATATTATTTATGTGCGTATACATGTATATTTGTGATATACAGTATTATATGTATAAATACAAATACAAATTTTATATGTAGTCATAATGTTTAATATAAAATTGAATATGTACATGTGTGTATGTGTGTGTGTGTGTATATATATATATATATATGTGTGTGTGTATATATATATATATATATATATATATGTATGTATTTAGGATGCTAAGTTCTCCCATTAGTTATTTTCTTTTAAACACATTCTATCTTCTATAAATGTTAATACTTCATTGATTCTCTTATCATTCTTTTTTTTCATATTGCTTCCCTTATATGGGATGAATTCCATGGAATATCATTTTAGGTCTTTATTTATTATAGGAAATATATTTGCAGGTGCATAATGATATTTAATTAAGTAATATTAAATTCCTTTTCACAAATCTCTGGTTTTTGAACAGATTTTTAAAAATATAAATCACTATAATTTTTGTATTTTCACATTAGATTTAGTATTCAAATGTCAATCCTCAAAATTCAGTGTTTCCTTAAAAATACAATTTTGGGGAGTTGGACTCTCTAGATATATGATATATGATTTTATTAGCATAAGGTCTTTTCTGTTAGGAAACTCCTTCTACCAATACAGATTTGGACCTGCTGTGCAGCATAATTTTAAGAATATTGAATGCTTAACTAATTTGTCCAGAGTCACATAATGAGTATGTGTTAGAATCAAGATTTGAACAACTCTGAAGTTGTCTCTCAATTCATTTAATTGCAATGACCCTCAAAAATATCATTTGTTAAGAAATAAAACTGATTAATATTTTTACTGTTTGTTAATGAATTACAGAAATATATATTCCATATTATGTCACAGAAAGAAAGCTAAATTGAGCATAAGAGACCTGAAAAGCTAATAATTAGGATATAAAACAGCCATGTCTTTTCAAAGACATAGACATTTTCAAAGACATTTCATTGCATTTTGGGGGGCTCCCTTTCTTCTATACAGTTAGGGATGTACACAATAACATGCAAACATTACACTTTTAATATTTTATGATTCTATCAAACCTGATTTTCTGTTCATTTTACCTATCATAATATTTGTCCTCAAAATAGGCTATATAAAAATAAAACTGATTATCAACAAAATCAAAGACAAAACCTTTAGTATTGAAAGAAAATTATCTTTTGAATGTCAGGTTTAACTCAAGTTTATTTGCTCACAGCAGATAGGCAATGTTTGTAGAGTGAGTACAAGAACAAGTAAAATTCATTATTCTTATGCTTGTGTAGCCTTCTATTCTTGTCTGGATAGAGGCTTAAGGTCAGAAGTCCCTCCTCTGATCCCCAGGGATGAGTTTGGAATGTGGGAGGTGAAGGTCAGGCCCAGCCACAGCTTGTTTTTTTTTCCCCTTGAGCAGTTCCCATTTTTTGATTATCATCCTGAACTACACTATCATGAACTTTCCCTATAAGTGTCAGGGCAGGAAAGGCGTGAGAGAAAAGGCCACATATGCCAATAGCCCAGTCTTGCCTCAGACAACCAAATGTCATTTATTCTAACTCATTTTACCATGAGGGACCTCATGATCCAGTTTAGATTTGCCCTTTTAAGAGTTTATTCCAAATCAACAAATTATAACCATATAATTCTTCATCAGTTTGGTTCAATATCTATCCAAAGCAAAGCCTGGCATTTTTGAGGAATAAGCTTTGACTTCTCCCTATACAAATAGCAAACACTGTTCCAGCCTCCTTCTACTTTAGTCTTCACAAATAAAGCAACAGACAGTTTTTAAAGAAATTAGATCAGTTGGGTTTAGCTAACTGGCAAAAAGAAATTAAAACTACTTTAACAGAAATTAGAAAGCTTTAAAGAACCGAATAAACTATTCAGACAGAGAAAACTGTTCAGTCATATGAATACTATTCAGACAAAGAAGGAGAGGGAAGGAAAGACTATACAATCTTCCATCAGCTTAGATAACTACTTTCCCCTCCCCCATCATTGGAAAAAAAGAGTTTTTATTCCCCATTTAATGGAAATCCTTTAAAATATAAAGGATTTCCTGACTTCTTAGACCATACTGACTTTAATTTGATTTTTTTAAAAATTTGGATGACCTAATCATATTAAGGCTTTGTAACACCATTTACCCTTGAACCAAATAACCTTAGAGATATTGAAGAACTGACATATGGGTCAAATCCTAATTGCCACAGCTTTTTTTACATGTTTTAAATAAAATGCCATTGTATTTTAAAATGTAAAAAGCATTTCTATCATTCTGCCTCTTCTCTTGAATCTCAGAATATTAACTTCATTGAGCAACTATTCCCTTTCTATCCATTCCATGTTCCTAACCTATATTCTGTTACCAATAAAGAACAAGAGAGGAAAACATATAGTCAAATTTATTGAAATATAATCTTAATTTATAAACGATTCTAAAACATAAGATTGAATTCTGGGGGCAGTATGGTAGTAATCACATTGTTACAGCTGTACTAGTACTTAGAGGCATATTTTATTTAGCTTATTTCTGAATTTACATTGTCTCTAAATTATTTGATAAAGTTCTGTCAAATAAACAGGAGCCCTATTGTATGCTATACAATTCCCATGGGTCAGGATAAGGGAACTATGACATGCTTAATGCTTTGACAACTGTAGAAATCAAAAACATAAAACCTTCCAAATAAAATAAAACCAAAGAGAGGCTAATGAAAGTCTGAACAGCTGATCACATTATTTCTTTGCTAATTTTAAGTTCGAATTGTTTGAAATCAAAACTAGTGGGTAAATTTATGCTACAATATATTGAATTAATGGAACCAATGAAAGAGATACATATTTGCATGTGGGAAAATCTTGTTAAATAAAAAGAAAAGAGTTTATTTTTAATTTTTGAAAAATCAAAGTGGTGTTATCTGGTTCCTTTAATTTTATTTATTTTATTTTTTCTTACTTTCATGAATGCCCATCTCTCCCTTCTACCTTGAAAAAAGAAGGAAAACCAAAACCCTTATTACAAACATGTATAGTACAAGCAAAACAATATATATAACATATATATATATATGTCTCAATCTACATTTAGAATCCATTATCTCTGTATCAGAAGGTAAGTAGCATGTTTTGTCATAAATCCACTGGAATTTGGTTATCAAGCTGATCAAATTAAATTAAAAACTGTTTGTTATATACCTACTTTTTAATACCTTCTTTCAGACTACTAAAGAGGAAAAATCAAATGAAACATTTATTAAGTGCTAACTACATGCAAAGTCCTGTACTAAGTGAAGAACATACAGAGAGAAAAGGCAGTTCTTGAACTCAAGGATCTTACATTTTAATGGGAGAGACAATAAATATAAGAAGCTTCAGCTGTAAGTCAGATGGAAAATCCCAGATGTTATTTGATGGCAAGAAATTTCTTTTTCTAGGTTTTTATTAGATGTGGCTGTGGATCCTGACGACCAATAGCCAGGCTTCATCTTCTGCAGGAGTTGTTTCCCAGGATGATGGCTCCAGACACTATACAGGGAGAACTGCCATTCCCAAACTTGGTTCTTAAACTAGGATCCTGGCTTCTGTCCATTATGGCCTGAGGGGACATGGGAGTCAAGGTGCTACAGTGATTTGACTTGCCTAATACTTGTTTCCTCCTCTTTCTCCTTCATGGTGACATGCAGCTCTGCTAGGCTGACTTGTCTATTCCATGTGAGACAGTTGGTGGGGATGACTGACTCCTCCTCAGGAGGTGCCTCCCCAGATGATGGTATGAGGGTTTAACTGATAGCAGGACCTGTGGACTGAGATTTGTTGCCCCTAGCATGGTTCCTTTGTCTGTCACAGAGGAGTCAGCCTCAGTACTAGCAGGGTACCACAGATGGCTGCATCTGGGGTTCAGGTGGTAGCCACAGGATGATATACCTCAGTGCTCAGTTTAATTAAAAAACACCTGATACAGCAGAACACTTTTCCCCTCCTCACTTTTTCTCAAGCACCTAACTCATAAATTTAGTTCATCCCAGTGCTAAAAGAAAAACACTGTCTATACAGAACTACATCTCCCAGAAACCCACATATCCAGGCTCTAAACCCTTCTCGACCTCCAAAATCCCTTTCAAAAGCCATTTACCCTTAAAAACTATAAATCTTTTACATGACACAAAAAACCATTCTTTTAAAGATGTTTGGTGAGAATTCTGGAAAATAGCTGTATAAAACAAAAATAAATTATGTAAGATGTAGAATGAGTGGACTTTCTACATTGTACATCAAAAGAAAAATAATTCCTGCCTATTCCTGTGGATCTCTGTCTATTTTATTTAATTTTTTAAAAGTTTTTTATTTACAAAGCATATGAATGGGTCATTTTTCCAACATTGACCCTTGCAAAACCTTTTGTTCCAAATTTTCCCCTACTTCTCCCCACCCCTTCCCCTAGCTGACAAGTAGTCCAATACATGTTAAATATATTGAAATACATGTTAGATCCAATATATGTATACATATTTATACAGTTACCTTGTTGCACAAGAAAAATTGGATCTAGAAAGAAAGAAAAAAAAACCCGAGAAAGAAAATAAAATGCAAGCAAATAACAACAGAGAGAGTGAGAATGCTATGGTGTGTTCCACACTCTGTTCCCATGGTTCTCTCTTGGGTGTAGATGGCTCTTTTCATCACTGAACAAGTGGAAGTGGTTTGAATCATCTCATTGTTGAAGAGAGCCATGTCCATCAGAATTGAGCGACATACAGATTGGCTAAGATGACAGGAAAAAATAATGATGAATGTTGGAGGGGATGCAGGAAAACTGGGACATTGATGCATTGTTGGTGGAGTTGTGAACGAATCCAACCATTCTGGAGAGCAATCTGGAATTATGCCCAAAAAGTTATCAAACTGTGCATACCCTTTGACCCAGCAGTGTTTCTACTGGGCTTACACCCCAAAGAGATTCTAAAGAAAGGAAAGGGACCTGTATGTGCCAAAATGTTTGTGGCAGGCCTTTCTGTAGTGGCCAGAAACTGGAAAATGAATGGATGCCCTTCTATTGGAGAATGGTTGGGTAAATTTGTGGTATATGAATGCTATGGAATATTATTGCTCTGTAAGAAATGACCAGCAGGATGAATACAGAGAGGCTTGGAGAGACTTACATGAACTGATGCTAAGTGAAATGAGCAGAACCAGGAGATCATTATATACTTCAACAACGATACTGTATGATGATGTATTCTGATGGAAGTGGATTTCTTTGACAAAAAGAAGATCTAACTCAGTTTCAATTGATTAAGGATGGACAGAAGCAGGTACACCCAAAGAAAGAACACTGGGAAATGAATGTAAACTGTTTGCATTTTTGTTTTTCTTCCCAGGTTATTTTTACCTTCTGAATCCAATTCTCCCTGTGCAACAAGAGAACTGTTTGGTTGTGTACACATATATTGTATCTAGGATATATTGCGACATATTCAACATATATAGGACTGCTTGCCATCTACGGGAGGGGGTGGAGGGAGAGAGGGGAAAAATCGGAACAGAAGTGAGTGCAAGGGATAATGTTGTAAAAAAATTATTCTGGCATGGGTTCTGTCAATAAAAAGTTATTATAATAAAAAAAAGAATTGATCGACATATAGTCTTGTTGTTGCTGTTATAATAATCTTCTGGTTCTGCTCATTTCACTCAGAATCAATTCATGTAGGTCTCTCCACACCTCTCTGAAATCATCCTGCTGGTCGTTTCTTATAGAACAATAATATTCCATAGTATTCATATACCATAACTTATTCAGCCATTTTCCAATTGATAGGCATCCATTCAGTTTCCAGTTTCTTGCCACTATAAGAAGGGCTGCCACAAACATTTTTACACATGTGGGTCTCTTTTCCTGTTTTAAATCTCTTAGGGATATAATCCCAACAAAAACACTGCTGGATCAAAGGGTATGTACAGTTTGATAACTTTTTAAGCCTAGTTCCAAATTTCTCTCCAGAATGGTTCACATTTCCACCAAAAATGTATGTGTCCCAGTTTTTCCACATCCTCTCCAACATTCATCATTATCTTTTCCTGTCATCTTAGCCAATCTGACAAGTGTGTAATGGTATTTCAGAGTTTTCTTAATTTGCATTTCTCTGATTAATAGTGATTTGGAATACCTTTTTATGTGGCTACAAATATTTTCAACTTATTCATCTGTAAATTGTCTGTTCATAGCCTTCTAACAATTGGAAAATGGCTTGAACTATTATAAATGAGTCAATTCTCTATATATTTTAGAAATGAGAAATTTGGAAATTTAGAAAATTTAGAAATATTTAGAAATCAGATCCTTTGGATGTAAAAATGTTTCTCCAGTTTATTTATTGCTTCTCTTCTAATCTTGTCTGCATTAGTTTTGTTTGTACAAAAACTTTTTAAACTTAATATAATCAAATTATCTATTTTATGATCAATAATGATCTCTAGTTCTTCTTTGGTCACAAATTCCTTTTTCCTCCACAAATGTGAAAGATCAACTATCCTATGTTCTCCTAATTTGTTTATAATATCATTCTTTATGTCTAGATCATAAACCCATTTCGACCTTATCTTGGTATAAGGTGTTAGGTGTAGGTCTGTGCCTACTTTCTGCCATACTAGCTTCCAATTTTTTCAGCAGTTTTTGTCAAGTAGTGAATTCTTATCCCAAAACCTGGGATCTCTGGCTATTTTAGCTATTTTAGTCTCCCACCTCCCCATTTATGCCTTATATTTTAATACTTTATGATAACTAGTTCATTTTTGGTGCACATGTCATTCTCCTCCTCCCCCTCCATTTAAGATTTTGTAAGAGTCAAGAAAGAGCACAAAATATGCCTTTCTTTTCCCATCTTTCATACTTCACCCTCTAATTTCCTGGTTTCTTGCTTTTTTTGAGTTTCAGGGAAATTTAACATAACTCAATATAAAAATAACTTAAAAAATAAAAGCTCTGAAGGCCAAGCAGTGGAATTTGGAGAAAGATGGGGAGAAAGCCAGATTTGAAAGGATTGGTAGGAGTAAACCCCAATTTATTCATTGTTTTATTTCTGAAATTCAGGTACTTTTAAAGTCAGCCACCAAAGCTCCCTGAGCACTTATTGATTGTAACAGCCAATATTTTACATAGCCACTGAACAGACCAAAAAGCAGGTAAATGCTTCAGTGGTGAATTATGAGACATTAATGAAAGTTTCTCTATGTGGAGTTTTAAAGAGTACAGTTAAAGAAATGCATGTAGTTCTTCCAATGACATATTTTATGAACAAAGTCATCTGTCTTTGCATTGACTATCTTTATTACCAATTCTTCCACTCTATGTCCTCAGTTACCTTTGTCTCCTGCCTTTAAAAAAAAACCTCTCATTGTTTTTGCTTCAATGTGTCCATCATATATCATGCTTGTTGTTGTTGTTTTTTAATTATACAGATTGCCCTTCTTAATCCAACGGTCACCTGGTATGAATTCTGACAATTTCTGGAAATAAACCATATGTAGTTTATACAGGGCTTCAGGTCAGAAGGAAGAAATAAGACTTGATATTATTTTCTTCCTTTCTCATTTTCCTCTGTGATTCTCAAAGAATAGAATTTTAGAGGAAGTATTCAACAGTCATTTATTCTAGACCAACCTATACTCAATGATGAATCCCCATTATGACATACTTGCCAAGTAAAAAGTTCAATCAGCTTCTGCTAGATGATTTCCAATAAGGGGTAATTTAATTTCTTCAAAGATAGACAATTTTGCTTTTTCATAGCTCAAATTATCAGAAAGTCGTTCTGGAACTAAGCCTAAACATTGCTTTTAGTAACTTTTATTACTTGCTTCTACATCTGTCTTCAAAAGCCACATAGATCAATTCTGTCCTGTTCCCATATGACAGCTTTCCAGATAATAAAATCATGTTCACCCTGAGCCTTCTCTTCTCCTGGCTAAACAGTACACTGATTTGCAGTGGATTGGACAGCTTTACCATCCTTTCGGACCTTCTTTACATTTTCTCTGGGACTCAATGTTCTTACTAAACAATGGTGCCCAGAAATGAACACAGTATCAACCTGGTACTTGAGATGTTGCCTTCCTTAAACCTGGAGGCTAGGTCTTACCTAATTCAATCCAAGATCTTCATAGATTTTCAACTGCCTCATGCTGCTGACTGACTCATACTGAGCCTGAACTACTTCTTCAAACTACTGTTTAATGGTGTGAAGTTGATCTTTTATTTGAACCCACAAAGATTTTACATATACTACATTTCTATAGAAATTTATCATTTTGGTTTCAGCCCAGTTCTCTATCTTGTCAAGACATTTTGTATGTCTATTTTTCAATATATTCACTAGATCTTCAACTTGCATTATAGGAAAAATTGATGTGTATCATTTTTGCCTTTTTCAAAGTCAGTGACAAAACGGTGCCATATTCAGAGCTCCCCTACCTATCTGACTGGTGATGATGGAGTGCAAAGTCAGACACAAATAGCTGGAGCACTTCACTAAAGACTTCTTAACAAGTCAACATTAAACATTAAAACTACACATTGAGTCCAGCCATTCAACCAGTTCAAATTAATCTAATTGCATTATGTTCTAGTCCATGTCTCTCCATCTTTTCCACAAATAGCATGAGAGGTTTTGTCAAATGTTTTCATAAATCCTAGGAAAACTAGGTCCCTCCCTCTCTCTCTCTGTCTCTCTCTCTCTGTCTCTGTCTCTGTCTCGGTGTCTCTCTCTGTGTCTCTGTCTCTTTCTGTGTCTCTCTCTCTTTCTGTCTCTCTCTCTCTCTCTCTGTGTATGTCCCTGTTTCTGTCTCTGTCTCTCTCTGTCCATCTGTATCTATTTTTATCTCTCTGTCTCTACCTCTGTTTCTGTTTCTATGTCTCTCTGTCTCTCTCTTTGTTTGTCTTTCTCTTTCTCTCTCAATTTAACTTTTAGAAACCTTTTCCACAAATATAAGTACGGTATGATTTGTATTTCCTCTTCTAGATATTCACTAGCTACCTCTTTAATGATCTAACTATTCAAAACTTTCCTAGGAATCAAAATCTTCCACCCTGTCAAAAATGTTGGTAGCTTTTGTCTACAGACCTTCATACCCTTCCTTTTCTCAATGCAGTGCCTGGTTTACCTCATATTTGGACGATTGCACTAGTCTGCTGGTGAGTCAAACTGCCTCAGGTCCTTCACCCTCAAATCCATCTTCCATTCAGCTGTCAAAGTGACTCAGTAAACTTTATAAACTTCAGTGACAAATCACTGGATCAAATACAAAATCCTCTGTTTAAAGTGTTCAAACCTTTTTGTTACCTATGTCCTCCCAAACACCTCCCCAGTCTTCTTACACAGTACTCCCTACTATGTCACTTGTTAATATGTTACTTCAAGCCAGTGATATTGGTCTTCCTGCCAATCTGTTGATTCTATCTGTTGACTCCAGGCATTTTCTCTGCTTGTCTCACATGTGTAAAATACTACCTCTCCTCATTTTTTCCTCTTAACTTTCTTGCCTTCCTTTAAATTGTAACTAAAATCTCATCTTTTAGGAAGCCTTTGCCAATCCCTCTTAATTCTAATGCCTCTCTCTCTTAATTATTCTCTATTTATCCTCTATATAGCATTATTTGAAATTTTTTTGCTTGCCCTTTCTACTCATCATTAGATTGTGGGCTTTTTGAGAGTAGGTACTATCTTTTGCCTCTTTTTGTATCCTCAGTGCTTGGCACAATATCTAACACGTAATGAGTACTTAACAATGTTTATTGATCTAAAACATATTGAATTCATGGACTAAGTTTACAAATTCTATCTTTCCCTTGATTTTTGGAAAATTGGGTTCAGTCCTGCTGTCCTCCCGGTATCTCCATTATCTTTTAAATATCAGTAGCTATGACTGAACAATCACATCTAGTCCCTGTCAAGGAAGTTGTCACCTTGACCTAGTAACTTAAATTCATTTACTGATATCAGTATCAATTCCATCTTGGCATTTTTTGTTTGTTTGACGTGGTCTTTCTCCTTGGCAGAGGAAAGAAAAGTACAACAGAAGGCAAAAACCTCTCCCTTTTATCCTATTGTTTGTCATCATCATTTCATTTATCACAATAACATTTATTTCTTCTTTGATTCTCTGATTTCCCCCAAAATAGCTAAGTAACAATCCTTTTGGTTGCCTTCAGTTTTCTTCCTAAATATCAGCTCGTTGTGTGTGGTACAGTGGGATATGCACTGAATTTGAAGTGTGAGAATATGAGTTTAAATCCTGCTTCTTCAACTAACTGATGATTTTGAAAAAAGCATTTACCTTCTCTGGGCCTCAGTTTCCTCACCTATAAAATTAAAGGATTGGACTATATAGGTCATCTAAGCTCTCTTCTGGCTCTAAATCTAAAACTCTGTAAATTTTAAAATGCCAAATATTACTTTTACAAGATTGTATAAAACTCAGTGACTTTAATCTCAGCCCTTGCATCCATCTATATACATCTTTAAAAATTTGATTGCTTATTTGTTTTCTCCATGCTACTTCTCCTCATTTTTTTCTCTGTGTTAGAGTTGTTTTCTTCTTAGTGATTTCTGAATTTTCTTTTTGAGAACTATCTATCCCTTCTAGTCTGAATTCCACCATTGAATTTTAGAATCCCATTATAAAATTCTAGGTATTATTCTTCTGAACGCTTTGAAATTTGATTTTCCCAAATATAGGCTACATGTAAAATTCAAACTCTCTTCTCTAACACAAAATCTAAGAAGGAGTGGTTACTCTCAACTTAAGGGCTCCCATTCTAGACCTTCCCTAAAATTTTCCATCATTTCTATCCCAGCTATTTCCCCTTTGTGAAAATGATTTCAGAGTGGAATTTCCTTTATTAATTCCTCAATCTTTGGAAGGATGGAATCATCATTAATAAAATCATGTAGTTATTGACAACTTTGCTTTTGGTAGACAGACTTCAGTATAATTGAAATATTCCATTACTACTGCATCATGCCTCTTTATATCCAATGCTTCTAAAATTCATCTATTTTCAATTTCTGTTCACTTGATCTCTGGTATATTCAGAGGACAAAATATTTTTTGGTTTTTTCTTTATTGATCTTGATTCTGATGTTTTCCACTAAGCTACTTTCCTCTCATTCCTAAATTCCTTCATGAATAGACTTGATACAACACTTTTTGGAACTTTTCATTTACCTTTTTACTGAGACAGCTTAGGCAGTATAGCTAGAATGCTAGACCTGGAGTCTGAAAAGAATACTCAACTTCAACTCCAGCCTCAGACTTACTACCTATATATCCTTGAGTAAATTCCTTAACTTTTTCCTGCCTCAATTTCCTCATTTGTAAAATGGAGGTAAAAGTACACTGCTTCCCAAAGTTGTTATAAGGATCAAATAAGAAAACATTTGTGAAACACTTGAACAGATCCTAAGACCACTATCTAAATACTAGTTATCATTATCCTGTCTCTTTTGAAAATGTAACTTTAGCCAGTCATAGTCCAACAAAGTATTTTGATCCACGTTTACTTGTTAGATAGTTGGAGAAGGGAAGAATTTATGACCAAAGAAGAACTGGAAAACATTACAAAATGCAAAATGCATAATTTTGATTACTTTAAATTAAAAAGGTTTTTCACAAAGAAAACCAATGTAGTCAAAATTAGAAGGAAAGCAAAAAACTGGGAAATAATTTTTACAGCAGTATTTCTAATAGTCACTCAAATTTATAAGAATACAAGTCATTCTCCAACTGATAAATGATCAAAGGACATGAACAGACAATTTTCAGATAAAGAATTTAAACCATCTCTAACTATATGAAAAAATTCTCTGAATTACCATTGATCAGAGATATGAAAATTAAAACAACTCTGAGGCACCACTTCATAACTATCAGAATGAGTAAGGTGACAGGAAAAGATATTGATAAATTTTGAAGGGGATGTGGGAAAACTGGGACACTAATGTATTGTTGATGGAGTTGTGAACTGATCCAGCCATCTGGGACCCAATTTGGAACTATGCCCAAAGGCTATAAAGCCATGCTTACTCTTTGATCCAGTACTGTCACTTCTGGGTCTGTATCCCAAAGAGATCATAAAGGAGAAGAAAGGACAATATTTGTAAAAATGTTTATAGCAGTTATTTTTGTGGAGGGAAGGAATTGAAAAATGAATGGATGCTCATTCATTGGGGAATGGCCCAATAAGGTATGATATATGAGTGTAATATAATGTTATTGTTCTGTTAGAAATGATAAACATGTTGATTTCAGAAAAGCCTGGAAAGCTTAAATAAATTGATACTGAATGAAGTAAGCAGAACCAGCACATTGTACATAATAACAGTAAGATTATGTGATGATTGAGGCTTTTCTCAGCAATACATTGATTCAAGAAAATTCCAATAGACTTGGAATAGAAAATATCATCTGTATTCAGAGAGAGAACTATGGAGACCGAATGCAGATTAAAGCATTCTATTTTCACCTTTTTTGTTTGCTTTTTCTTTTTCATGGTTTTTCACTTTTGTTCTGATTTTTCTTTCACAAAATTACTAATATGGAAATCACTAAAATAATTGTATACATATAAACTCTATTAAATTGCTTGCTGTCTTGGGGAACAGAAAAATAAGGAAGCAAAAAATGAATTTTGAAAACTATCTTTACATCTAATTGGAAAAATAACATGATATCAAAATTTTTAAAAAGAGTTTTGATTCATAAAGCTTAATAATTAATATCTTCCATGTCAAATTTTTCCTCTCTGACTTCTTTCTTATGCTAGAAGGAAAATTAAGAAGAGCCAAGGGAAGGAAGCTGAGGAGGATGGTTTTTGTAAACTAAGGAGGGGAATTAAAGCCCAAGAGGAGAGAACTGGATTCTGGCATACAGAACTTTTCACGGTATAGCCCCATCCTAATTACTTCCCAACAGGTACTTTGATCCAGGGACAGTGGCCTGCCAGATGTTCCATGAGCAAGTCACTCCATCATTTGGCTCTAGGCATTTTTTTCTCTTTGTGCTCTGTGCTCTTTGTTCTATGGAATGCTCTTCCTCCTCAGCTCCAACTGCTGACCTGTTGATCTTCCTTTAAGTCTCGGCTAAAAGAAACAGGAGAGAGAGAAAGAAAGAGAGAGAGAGAGAAAGAGAGAGAGAGAGAGAGAGAGAGAGAGAGAGAGAGAGAGAGAGAGAGAGAGAAGCACCTGACATACTCCAGGTAAGTCAAACAGCCTTCTTTCAGATACTGATGGAGACATCCTGGAACTTAAAGGGTACCTCCTACCCCTGCCAATACTGGCTATCATCGGTAAGGCAGGTTAATCCCAAGTGTTCTGGGAACAGTAGGTCCTCCATTCCCCCCTAGGCAATTGGCCCTAGTTCTAGGCTGTGCCCATAGTCATACTCTAGGGCAGAGGTGGGGAATCTTATTTCTGCCAGAAGACATTTGGATATATTAAACATCATTCACAGAGCATACAAAATTATCAACATATAGAACTCAAGCAGCAGAAGGTTATTCCATTTAGCTTTCCGTTCATCATCTTCTGCAATTGATTAGGCAAATAATTTCATGGACTTTTCACCAGCCTGAAGTTCCCCATCCCTAGTCTATGGAAATAACCTGACAACCACTGGGCAAGTGCTGTAGCCCCCAACTCCTTAGCAACCACATTCATTGAAGACCCTAAAATGAAAGATCTTGGCAACAAAATATGCTCAGCATCAGAATCAGATATTGAGTTTATTAATAGAAATGACACTAAAGAAAGTACAATAATCTTTGCCTTATCTCTCCACTCTAAAGACCTTTGGGCCTTCCCTTCTGACTTAAGGATAAAACTTCCCATATGCAAATGTCTTCCAATGCCATTGATAGCTTAGGGAACTATTTGAGTAAAATGCAAATTTCATATTTTGTTCCCATGATTTTGATGAGAAACAGAAAACTATACCTAGCTTAACTGAGCACCACACACACACACACACACACACACACACACAAAATCCTTTTTTTTTTTTTTTTTTTTTCCAGTAGTTGCTGTCTACCAAACCTCACCAATAATTCCAGCTGACCAGCCTGTAGCCCTGAGTGGTAAGCAGCAGCTCAAGCATCATGACACTAGCCCTTTTTGTCTTAGTATTTACATAATTCTTAACTATTTAACATATATATATAATTACCACTTTTATTAGGTTTCTATCTTTTTCTATTTCATATGATACTGATGTACTATTTAACTATTGTGCTCCTACTGTCATTTTTCCCTATAAGCCGTAGGATTTTTATGACTGCACAGTGTGGTGATTTTTAGAAATGTATATGTCAAGTTACAGCAGAGTTGACTCTCCTTGTCCATGGTTAATTGATTTTTTTTCATTCATCCCTTTTGTCTGGCTCCTATCATTTTAGTACCTTCTGTTCTTTTGCAGTTTTCCTATTTTCTCTCTCTAAATAAATTGTAAGCTTCTTGAAGTCAAAAAATCTTTTCTTCCATCATAAGCAATTCAATAAAAAAAATTGCTGATTGTTACTGATTCTGAAGGAAAAAATGATTAGAACTTTTGGACTTGAGAGAGGTAGATTAAGCCAATATAATTAGTTTCAATGATCCAGCCTCTGTTATGGATTGTTCCTCTTCCCCCTTCAAAATGGCTTTGCTTACTAAAATCTCTACTATGTTATCCCCCCTCTTCTCTGAAGCAGAAAGTGTTTTGGAGTTACCAGTGGACTGATGGGAGGGAGAAAAATCTCTAATCAGCATATCATCAATAGATTTAATCAGATAGTAAGGGATACCATGAAAACTTACATATTTTAATGAAAACTTTAAAGAATCTATTCCTATGGAGATTTTGTATTATATTACCCGTAATAATCATTAGTATTTCCTGTAGCTACCAAACAGTCAGAAAATATGCTCTTTCTTTTCTTTGGTTCCATTATGTCTTCAGCATCTATCCATCCCTTCCTATCTGGTAAGCAGTGGCCTGATCAGTAGAAATTTTATTCGTTGAATAAGATAAAGAACTTCCTCATTAATTACTTCTTTCCAAAGATTTAATTACATTTCCCTCCCATAAACTTCAAAATGCTGAGACACAGCATGGTATACAGGATGTACGGTTGACCATGAAGTCAGGAAACCCTGGATATAAGTTGAAAATTGGACACATAAGGGTTATATAATCACAGTTCAATTACTTAAACTCTTGGTACTCAAATGCAGTGCACCAAACTCAAATAGAAATGGATTTCTATAGGTGACATATTAACTTAGAAAATCACAAATTAATGTTATCTATCTTCTATTGTATTTTTACTTATTGTGTTAAACATTTCCCAATTACATTTTAATCAGATTCAGGCAGCATTCCAGAGCTTTGCAAGCCCTTGAGACCTCTGCTCTAGGCAATTTTTAAAGACTACACATTTTGCAGAGGAATGGCTAATTTGCAGCAGTGGAAGAAATTTTCACACTGAAATATCATATGAGGAACTCCCAGTATGAACATTTTCTGTCCTGCTGAAAATTATCCGTTCCTGTAAAATACACATATGTATGTATGTGTGTGTGTATGTTTACTCGTAGCTGCCCGATTCTTCTGTTCTTTGCTTCTAACTACACACTTCCTTTCCATTACCAAAAGCTTTCTCCACCACAAATAAAACAAAACAACAATAAAAATCTAATGTTTTTACATTCAGGTGGCATATTTACTTCTAGAACTCGAAAATGTTGTTTTCTACCTCTAGAGATCTAATGAAGCACATTTAACTTATAAAGTACTTTTGGAGCTATTAATTCTAGTAGCTTTAACTTTAACAAAGTTGCAGGATACAAAACAAATCCACATAAATCATTAGCATTTTTATACATCATTAACAATATCCAAAAGTAAGAGATACAAAGAGAAATTCCATTTAAGATAACTATCGATAATATAATCTATTTATTTAGTGCTATATCAATCAAACTCCCAAGAAACTATTTTACTGACCTAGAAAAAATAACAATAAAATTTATCTGGAAGAGCAAAAGGTCAAGAATTTCAAGGGAACCAATGAAAACAAAATCAAATGAAAGTGGCCTAACTGTACCAGATCTAAAACTATATTATAAAGCAGCAGGCCTCAAAACCATTTGGTATTGGCTAAGAAATAGACCAGTTGATCAGTGGAATAGGTTAGGTTCACAGGACAAAATAGTCAATAATTATAGAAGTGTAGTGTTTGACAAACCCAACTTTTGCAATAAGAATTTACTATTTGACAAAAACTGCTGGGAAAATTGGAAACTAGTATGGCAGAAACTAGGCATTGACCCACACTTAGCACCATATATCAAGATAAGGTCCAAATGGGTTCATGATCTAGACATAAAGACTGATATTATAGACAGATTTGAAGGACATAGGATAGTTCACCTCTCAGATCTATGGAGGAGGAAGGAATTTTTTTACCAAAGAACTAGAGATCATTATTGATGACAAAATAGATAATTTTGATTATATTAAGTTAAAAAGTTTTTGTACAAACAAAACTACTGCAAATAAGATTAGAAGGGAAGCAATAAACTGGGAAAACGTTTTTACATTTAAAGGTCCTGATAAAGGCCTCATTTCCAAAATATATAGAGAATTGACTCAAATTTACAAGAAATCAAGCCATTTTCCAACTGATAAATGGTCAAAGGATATGAACAATTTTCAGATGAAAAAATTGAAACTATTTCTAGTTATATGAAAAGGTGTTCCAAATCATTATTGATCAGAGAAACACAAATTAAAACAACTCTGAGATACCACTACACACCTGTCAGATTGGCTAAGATAAAAGGAAAAGATAATGATGAATATTGAAGGGGATGTGGGAAAACTGGGACACTGATACATTGTTGGTGGAATTGTGAATGAATCCAACCATTCTGGAGAGCAATTTAGAGCTATGCTTAAAAAGTTATCAAACTGTGCATACTCTTTCACCCAGCAGTGTTTCTACTGGGATTATATCCCAAAGAGGTCTTAAAGGAAGGACCCATAAGTGCAAAAATGTTTGTGGCAGCCCTTTTTATAGTGTCTAGAAACTGGGAACTGAATGCATGCCCATTAATTGGAGAATGGCTAAATAAATTGTGGTATATGAATGTTATGGAATATTATTGTTCTGTAAGAAATGACCAGCAGGATGATTTCAGAAAGGCCTGGGGAAACATGAATTGATGCTAAGAGAAATGAGCAGAACCAGAAGATCATTATACACAGCAACAACAAAATTGTATGATGATCAATTCTGATGGATGTGACTCTCTTCAACAATGAGATGATTCAAACCAGTTCCAATTGTTTAGTAATGAAGAAAGTCAGCTATATCCAGAGAGAGAGCTATGGGAAATGAATGTGGACCATAACATAGCATTTCCACTCTTTCTGTTATTGTTTGCTTCCATTTTTTGTTTTCCTTCTCAGGTTTTTTTCTTTCTTTCTAGATCCAATTTTTCTTGTACAGCAAGATAACTGTATAAATATATATATACATATACTTTAACATATTTAACATATATATTGGACTACCTGCCATCTAAGGGAGGGGATGAGGGGAAGGAGGGGAAAAGTTGGAACAGAAGGTTTTGCAAGGGTCAATGTTGAAAAATTACTCATGCATATTTTTGTAAATAAAACGTTATAATAAAAAATAAAATAAAATAAGATACTTTTGGAATCTTAGATAAAAGAGGCATTATTTAAAAGGTAAGATTATTTCTGGAGTTATAAAAGATGGGATAAAAACCTTGCTGCAGTATTTAATATTAAATGACAAGTGGACAGAAAAGCAGAGGGAACCTTTTTAAAAGAAGGAACTCCAGATAAAATGGCTAAATATTTAAGGGTGAAGAGAGGAAAAGGGAATATTGGGGAGGTATGGTAACAGATTTTATTTGCTTGTTTACACATGAAGGTACTGCTGTAAAATTTGATATGACATGTATCTTTTGAGAGACTCCCTTCTAACTTGATGCATCTGGCCACCTTTTAATGACCTTGTCAAATAATGCCAAACTACCAAAGTATGGAGTGTTTTTATCACTGGCTCTTCAAATATACCTTCTTGCCAATGAGTTGATTGATTCAGCTTTTGTTCTTTATATTTTTGCACACAGTCCCTCCATGTAACTGCTGACTTGGTTCACTTTGTAGCTGACTAACAGAAATTAAAATTGTTAAAAGCGCACCCAAAGTCTGATTTTTGCTATTCTTTGCTGGCAGTCTTGGCTATCCCCTGGGCTGGAATTCTCAGGAAAACCAGGTTTGGGACCTACATAGACCATCCATCATTTCCTGTGACAACTGTTATTAAGAGGAGCTAAGAGAGGAATGTCTGTAAGCTCTACAAAGTCAGCCTGTCTATTTTGTGGCCTTCCACAACCCTCAGGATGAAATTAAAACTGTCTATAACTCAGGAGTTCAATCTTCTGGCCCTGGGCTATCACATACCTACAGTTGCTATGGCTTTGACAATCCACAAACAAAAGAAATTTTTTAACAAAAAGAGGGAATAGGAAACAAGGTAATAACAACCATAAATTTTTCTCTTTCTATCACCAACACACAACATAACACATAACAGCACCTGGAATATAGTAGGCATTTAAAGAAAAAATGAATAAAAATGATTAATGATGGATAAAGTCTTTAACCGGGAAAAAAAGGCAGAAAAAAATCTGAATTTCTACAAGAACCAGCAAAACGCAATACCCTAGAAGCAAATCTAATTGGTTAAAAATTGAAGAAAAAACTTGTTTTCACACTCTTATTTTGATAATACTTTTGAAAAAAAAAAACAAGGGGCTGATTCTTTATGAAGTATTTGTGCAGTTTTGTTATTATTGCATTCTTTTAAGAAATTATCACTAAAAAGAATAAAATCAAGATATTAAATTTTCAAAAACATCAAAAAAGTATTTTAGGTCATAAACAAAGGACTTTTACTTACACTTTGTTCTTATCACTTCCCAAAATCTGAGATGATTAGGAACTACCCAAATATACCCAGAATGTTCCAGTATTCAATCTTTTATGCTGATGATAGTAAGCATAAACGAAATCTGCTCAGATTCTTTACAGTGAAAGCAAAGTTAACTTAAGCATGTTGTCACAAAAAGACTGAATGTGAGAACAGTAGGGCGATGACATGACAGGGAGATAACTCAGCATGGAGGCATTGAGGAAGTGTGTATACCTCTTGGATAGCTATGCTCTATGACAATCAGAATATAAGAAGACCTAATTCCTCTCGTGCTATATTTCAGCAACTAACCAGGTGTCATGAACCTTTTCAAGCATTCTTATTAAAAGAAAAATATGTTAAATTGTTGCTTCTTTGCTGTCATTGGTTCTTTGAATCATCTCTACTTCCTCTCCTCTTTCCCTTTTACTGTTTTTCTTCCCTGGACCTCATTCTGAACTCTTATAACTCTTATCTCCAATTTTTCTATCTATTCTCTTGAAATTAATATTTATTTTTCAAATTTCATGTGATCTTTACAATTTCGATTTTTCTTTCATTCTTTTTCTCTTCTCTCACTTATTTCTTCCAATTCTCTCATTCATATTTTCATATTAATCAATAAAGATTTATCTCTCTTGATCAGGTACACGTTTATGTATATTACACTTAGCAAAATATTTTTTACCCTTTACAAAATCTTTAAACACTAATAAAGAAAAAGTGGCTAAGGAGCAAAAATTGTCTCAAACGTCCTGGGAATGTAAAGAACAACTTTTCATTCAGTGATTATTGAACAAGCCACCAGAAAAACACCAAAACTTTTATACCCCCTTCATTGATTCTCCCAACACTTTGTATTTATTATTTAGTAATATAGTATGAACATATAAAATAAATACAAACACAGTTTGAATGCTAGAGTATTTAAATTTCAAATGGAAAAAATATTCTCTTTGAAATATTTTAGCAGAATAATAATGTCAAGGACATAGAAGAGAAAAAATATGACCATGGCACTTTCCAGGGAAATAATTTAAGTCCATAGTGGTTTTAGCTAGCCTTAAATCCATTGCATTCATTTCTGAATAGAATTAAGTATGGTCTTCAAATCAAAGAGGGACTCACAACATTTAACTTGATGTACAAGTTAAATGGCTTCACTGAAAACTCTATTCTTTTCCCATCTGCATTCGTTGGTGAACCAATTCAACACTGTCTTCCTCCCTTAAATCCCTAGCCGTTATCAATTAGCTGGTTGTACCCTTTTTAGATTCAGCCTTGGATGACTACAATCATCTGCATCCTGCCCATGTGCTGCTACATGAAAGTGGTAAAAATCATATAACTAATCTCAATTTAATTTATGTTATATAACCTCAGTCCTCACTGCTGCTAGATAATACTTTATGTGTCCCTTATCCCACCATATCACTCTCCACAGGAACTTTTCCAAACTTTTTCATCTCTCCTCAAACCTTCCTTGACTCCCCCTCCTCCCACCCTCTCAGTTGAGAATCTCACCTTATATTTTACAGAAAAAAGAATTAGGCCATTTTCCATAAGCATCTCTTTATCTCACCTCATATAACTTCTCTGCCTTCTTCTACTTTTTCCTCATTTATCCTTGTTTCACATAATGTGGTGGGTTTTACCTCATCCCAAGTCTAACCCTTCTACCTTCAAGAAACCCCATTCTGTTCCATCTCCTCTAACACATCACCCCCTTTGTCAATCAATTCTTTCACTTATTTTCAATCTGTTTACAGGCTCATTCCTTACTGATAACCATGTTTCTCTCATCTCCCATGTATCTTGTCATGTCCTGCCTATTCCATTTTTTTTAAGATCTCTTAAATACAGTTCTTTTTTTTCTTCTTCCATCAGTCTAGCATAGGTCCTCTTCACCCCCTGCTTGGACTAGTACATTAACCTGATGGTGGGTTGATATATCTCATCTCTCTTCCTTCCTATCCACCCTCCAATCATTCTCCAAATTGATTTTTGTAAAGCCCAGATCAAACCATATCATTCTTCCAATAAATAAACTTCAGTGATTCCCAATCACCTCTAAATGCAAAATCCTCTTCTTGGTATTTAAAGTCTTTCATAAACTACTCCCTTCTACCTTTTTAATTTTCTTAAAACTAATTTGGTTTCATATATTCTTCAATTCAGTGATAATGTCTTTGCTGCTATACAAACAGGAAACTCCATCTCTTAGTTCTGAACATTTTCTCAAAAAGTTCCCTGTACCTAGAACACTTTATTATTGTTATTAATTATTATTATTATTACCTAGTTATCCTCTGTGTGTGTGCTTGTTCTCCTCTCCCTCCATTAAATTATTAGCTTCTAGGGGGCAGGAAATACATTTTTCCCTTTTTTGCATCCTCAGAGCTTAGCACAGTGCTTTGTATATTGGAAGTTCTTAATAAATGTTTACTGGCTAACATTAAACAATTATTTCATTTTGTGGATTTTTTCCAATTTTGCCAGTATGTCATTTGAACTCAATAGCTGGGGAAAAAAAACTTATTATGCACCAAAGAAGAATAGTGACCAAAAGGATATTAACAATTTTCAAATGATGAAATGGAAACTATTTCTAGCCATATGAAAAGATGTTCCAAGTCATTATTAATCAGAGAAGTACAAATAAAGACAACTCTGAGACAACGTTACACACCTGTCAGATTGACTTAGATAACAGGAAAAGATAATGACAAATGTAGGAAGGGATGTGGGAAAACTTAAACACTGATGCATTCTTGGTGGAACTGTGAATGGATCCAACCATTCTGGAGAACAATTTGGAATTATGATCAAAAAATTATCAAACTGTGCATACCCTTTGATCCACCAGTGTTACTACTAGGCTTATATCCCAAAGAGATATATTTTTTTTAATTTAATAGCCTTTTATTTACAGGTTATATGCATGGGTAACTTTACAGCATTAACAATTGCCAAACCTCTTGTTCCAATTTTTCACCTCTTACCCCCCCACCCCCTCCCCTAGATGGCAGGATGACCAGTAGATGTTAAATACATTAAAATATAAATTAGATGCACAATAAGTATACATGACCAAACCGTTATTTTGCTGTACAAAAAGAATCAGACTTTGAAATATTGTACAATTAGCTTGTGAAGGAAATCAAAAATGCAGGTGGGCATAAATATAGGGATTGGGAATTCAATGTAATGGTTTTTAGTCATCTCCCAGAGTTCTTTCTCTGGGCGTAGCTGGTTCAGTTCATTACCGCTCCATTGGAAATGATTTGGTTGATCTCATTGCTGAGGATGGCCAGGTCCATCAGAACTGGTCATCATATAATATTGTTGTTGAAGTATATAATGATCTCCTGGTCCTGCTCATTTCACTCAGCATCAGTTCGTGTAAGTCTCTCAGGCCTTTCTGAAATCATCCTGTTGGTCATTTCTTACAGAACAATAATATTCCATAATATTCATATACCACAATTTATTCAGCCATTCTCCAACTGATGGACATCCATTCAGTTTCCAGTTTCTAGCCACTACAAAAAGGGCTGCCACAAACATTCGTGCACATACAGGTCCCTTTCCCTTCTTTATAATCTCTTTGGGATATAAGCCCAGTAGTAACACTGCTGGATCAAAGGGTATGCACAGTTTGATAACTTTTTGAGCATAGTTCCAAACTACTCTCCAAAATGGTTGGATTCGTTCACAACTCCACCAACAATGAATCAATGTCCCAGTTTTCCCACATCCCCTCCAACAATCATCATTATTTTTTCCTGTCATCTTAGCCAATCTGACAGGTGTGTAGTGGTATCTTAGAGTTGTCTTAATTTGCATTTCTCTGATTAATAATGACTTGGAGCATCTTTTCATATGACTAGAAATAGTTTCAATTTCTTCATCTGAGAATTGTCTGTTCATATCCTTTGACCATTTTTCAATTGGAGAATGGCTTGATTTTTTATAAATTAGAGTTAATTCTCTATATATTTTGGAAATGAGGCCTTTATCAGAACCTTTGACTGTAAAAATATTTTCCCAGTTTATTGCTTCCCTTCTAATCTTGTCTGCATTAGTTTTGTTTGTACAAAAACTTTTCAGTTTGGTATAATCGAAATTTTCTATTTTGTGATCAGTAATGATCTCTAGTTCTGCTTTGGTCATAAAGACCTTCCCCTTCCACAGGTCTGAGAGGTAAACTATCCTATGTTCCTCTAATTTATTAATAATTTCATTCTTTATGCCTAGGTCATGAACCCATTTTGACCTTATCTTGGTGTACGGCGTTAAGTATGGATCAATGCCTAGTTTCTGCCATATTAGTTTCCAATTTTCCCAGCAATTTTTATCAAACAGTAAGTTCTTATCCCAAAAGCTGGGATCTTTGGGTTTGTCAAAATAGGTTTTAAAAATTAAGACAACTCTAAGATACCATCACACCCAGATTGGCTAAATGCGGAAAAATAATGAATTGTTGGAGGGGATTTAAAAATGGGACATTGATTCATTGTTGGTATTGTGAACGAATCCAACCATTTTGAGAGTAGTTTAACGCTCAAAAGTTATCAAACTGTATCCCTTTGATCCACAGTGTTACTACTGGGATTATATCCCAAAGAGATTATAAAGAAGGAAAGGGACCCATTGCAGAATTTTTCACCCTTTTGTAGTTAGAAACTGAAACTGAATGGATATCCATAGTTGGAGAATGGTGAATAAATTGTGGTATAGAAAAATTAATATTATGTTTGTAAGAAATAAAGGGGATGATTTCCAGAAAGGCCTGGAGAGATTTTAAGAACTGATGCTGAGTGAAATGGAGGACCAGGGATCATTATATCTTAGCAATACTAGATGATGACCATTCTGATGGATCAGGCCATCCCAAACAAATCAACCAAATATTTCTAATGGGCAGTAATGAATAATTTGCTATACCCAGAAAAGAATTGGGAGATGACTAAAAAATTACATTGAATTTTAATCCCTATATTTATCCCCTGCATTTTTTGTTTTCAAATAATTGTCAAAATTAGAGTCTATTCTTTTGTACAGCAAAATAATGTTTTAAATATGTATACTTTTATGTATCTAAGTTATATTTTAATATATTTAACATCTACTGGTCATCCGCCATTTAGGGAGGGGGGGGGGTAAGAGGTGAAAAAATTGGAACAAGAGGTTTCAATTTTAATTTAAAGTTACCCATTTATATCCTGTAAATAAAAGGCTATTAAATAAAAAAAAAAAAGACTAGGTTTATATTTTTGACTGTTTTATCCCTTGAACTAATCTATTCCACTGATCAACAATCATTCCTTGAATAAAATGGTTTTGGAAACTGCTTCTATAATATGTTTTAGATCTGGTGCTAAACCTTCATTTGATTTTTTTTTCATTAATTCCCTTTGAAATTTTGACCTTTTGTTTTTCCAATGAATTTTTTTTATTTTTCTAGGCTTAAAAAGTTTTTGGGAGTCTGATTGGTATAGCAAATAAATAGATTAGTTTAGGTAATATTTCATCTTTATTATATTTTTCCCTATCCAAGAGCATTTTATTTTTAATTGGTTAGATCAGACTTAATTTTTTGAAAAGTGGTCTGTAATTTTTCATTAATTTTGATTTTCCTTAGATAGATTCCTAAATATTTTATATTATCAGTAGTTACTTTAAATGGAATTTCTCTTTGTAACTCTGACTGTTGGATTTTGTTAGTGATATATAAGAATGCTGATGACTTATGTGGGTTTATTTTATAACCAGCAACTTTGCTAAAGTTGTCGATTATTTCTAATAACTTTTTAGTAGAATCTCTGGGGTACTCTAAATATACCATCATGTCGTCGGCAAAGAGTGATAATTTGGTTTCCTCATTTCCTATTCTTATTCCTTTAATCTCTTTCTCAGCTCTTATTGCCAAAGATAGCATTTCTAATACAATATTAAATAGTAACGGTGATAGTGGGCAACCTTGTTTCACTCCAGATCTTATTGGGAATGGTTGCAGTTTGTCTCCATTACATATGATGCTTACTGATGGTTTTAAATAGATGCTGCTGATTATTTTAAGGAAAAGTCCATTTATTCCTATACTCTCAAGTATTTTTAATAGGAATGGATGTTGTATTTTGTCAAATGCTTTTTCTGCATCTATTAAGATGATCATATGGTTTTTGTTAATTTGGTTATTAATATGGCCAATTATATTGATAGTTTTCCTAATATTGAACCAGCCCTGCATTCCTGGTATAAATCCTACTTGATCATAGTGTATTATCTTGGAGATGATTTTCTGTAGTCTTTTTGCTAATATCTTATTTAAGATTTTAGCATCAATATTCATTAGGGAGATTGGTCTATAATTTTCTTTCTCTGTTTTCAGCCTACCTGGTTTAGGTATCAGTACCATGTCTGTGTCATAGAAGGAATTTGGTAGGACTCCTTCATTCCCTATTTTATCAAATAATTTATATAGCATTGGGGCCAATTGTTCTTTAAATGTTTGGTAAAATTCACATGTAAATCCATCTGGTCCTGGGGATTTTTTCTTAGGGAGTTGTTTAATTGCCTGTTCTATTTCTTTTTCTGAAATGGGACTATTCAAGCAATTTACTTCCTCCTCTGTTAGTCTGGGAAGTCTATATTTTTGGAGGTAGTCATCCATTTCACTTAGGTTATCAAATTTATTGGCATAAAGTTGAGCAAAATAACTCCTTATTATTTCTCTAATTTCCTCTTCATTGGTGGAAAGTTCTCCCTTTTCATTTTTAAGACTACTAATTTCATTTTCCTCCCTCCTTTTTCTAATCAGATTTACCAAAGGCGTATCTATTTTATTGGCTTTTTCATAGAACCAACTCTTAGTTTTATTAATTAGTTCAATAGTTTTTTTTTTTTTTTACTTTCAATATTTTTAATTTCTCCCCAAAGAGATCTTAAATAAGGGAAAGGGACCCATATGTGCAAAATGTTTGTGGCAGCCCTTTCCGTGCCCACCAATTGGAGAATGGCTGAGTAAATTGTGGTATATGAATGTTATGGAATATTACTGTTCTGTAAAAAATTACCAACAGGACGATTTCAGAGACACTTGGAAGACTTAAATGAACTGATGCTAAGTGAAATCAGCAGGACCAAGGGATCATTATATACTTCAACAACAATACTATATGAAGAGCAATTCTGATGGAAGTGGCTATCTTCGGCAATGAGAGGATCCAAATCAGTTCCTATTGATCAGTGATGAACAGAACCAACTATACCCAGCAAAAGAACACTGGGAAATGAGTGTGGACTACAACATAGCATTTGCACTATTTCTGTTATTGTTTGCTTGCATTTTTGTTTTTCTTCCCAGGTTATTTTTACCTTCTTTCTAAATCTGATTTTTCTTGTGCAACAAGATAACTGTATAAGTATGTATACATATATTGTATTTAACATGTTTAACATGTATGGGACTACCTTCTATCTAGGGAAGGGGGTGGAGGGAAGGAGGGAAAAGTTGAAACAGAAGGTTTTGCAAGGGTCAATGTTGAAAAATTACCCATGCATAGGTTCTGTCAAAAAAAAGCTATAATAATAATAAAGAATAGTGACCAAAGACTTTTAGTTTGAACATAGAAGTCAAATAGGACCAATATATGAAGGAAAAATTCACAAAAATTTTCCTGCTGCCCAGGCAAGACAAATCAAATATAAAGCTATATATGATATGTGTGACAGACATCCTAAAGGCAAAACTTAATGACAAAAATGTCTAGTGCAATTAATATCAGCCTTTAAAAATGTTTATAAAAACCTGCAAAATCATATTAACATATAAGTCCTATCAGCCCAAGACAGTTGTATAAAGATGGAAGCTTCTTCACAAATTTTATTTTTAAATATTTATAGACCACGGGATGAACAGGCTATGAACTTTACAGAAGTACTTTTTGGAACAAAGAGAACTCACTTTTCAAAGCAAAAGTAATAGCTGACATCAGCTGTATTTCTTAGGATTTGTTCAAAGTAACAAAAAGTGTTTCATCTCAGGTTGGAACCTGATTCAACATTGGAATCAAACTACTCAGATCCAAGATTGGAATCAAAAGACACTCCATGGGCAAGGCTGACAATTAGCTCAACCAAAAATATAGTGATAATCCACTATTGCAAGTAAAAGTGGCTGAGTCATATGGGTTTTCTTATAGAAGTAAAGGAGTTGACACCAATTCAGGATTAGATCACTGCAACTAGAAATTACAGAACAGTTATTCTCAGGGAGACCAAATTTATGATCAAAGTAGATTATGATTTCAGGTTTCAAGATTTAGTATTTATCACTAAAAAGAAATGATCAAGTGACTGAAATTGTGTACCAGATAGTACCAAATGTCCTGCTTTTCTCTTTTATTTTCTAATTTTTTTTGCTGTAATATATGTATGTGTTTTTCTTTATATATGTATGTATGTGTATATATACACATATATGTATGTGTATGTACACACACATATATATATGTATTTATTTTATTCTGAACTTAAGTAAAACAAGCATTTCCATAACATAATAAAATAGAAAAAAATGATTATACATGAAATTGCAAATCTATTAAGTACAACTTGTTATTCCTTTTATAAATATAGCAAAGTTATAATGTAAATGTAACTTTCTTTTTCTGTTCTTTTTTTTCACTCCCCTGGTCTAGAAACGGCTACCATTGGAAACAAATATGTGTGTGTGTGTGTATATATATATATGCATATATATACACACTATATATATGTGTGTGTGTATTTGTATATGTATGTATGTATGTATGTATGTGTGTATATATATAAATATAAATATATATATATATATTAAGTATTTCCCACATATTTTTATTTACCAGTTCTTCCTTTGGATACACATACAGCTTCTATCTTAATTCCTCTGTAGTAAATTTGGGTTTTAATTTGGGTTTATAAGTTAAAATGACAGTTACTCAAAATTGTTCTGAAAACAATATTGCTACTGTATACATTGTTCTCTTCTACAGATTTTTTTAAATGTCTGTCACTCTTTTTCTGAATTATTATCACTTCCAATGTACATCCCCTCTAAACTCTCAATTAAATGCACTTTGTAAAAAAATATCTATCTATAGTCGAAACAAATTTACAGATTGTTCCTATCTTATTCTGAATCTTTGCTCCATTACCTCTCTTCATCCTTGATCCTATGAAATCATGGGTTGTTCATTTCAGTGGTCAGAATTCTCAAGTTTTTGAAAGCTGCATTTATTGACTATGTTGCAGTCTGTATAAATTGAATTGTTCTCCAGTTCTGTTCATTTCATAGTGTCAGTTCATGCAAGTCTCCCCAGAGTTTCTATGTATATATCCCTTTCATCTTTTCTTATGGTGTATTAATATAATACATTCAGACATTATGATTTCTATTCCTCAATTAATGTATATTAATTTTTTGTTTCTAGTTCTTTGTTTTAACAAAAAGTGGTGTTGTGACTATTGTTTATATACATTCATATATACATAAATGTAACCATTTATGTATATAATATATGTGCAAAGATTATTGACTTTTATGTATAGTTCCAAATTTCTTTCCAGAATGGCTGACTAATTTACAGCTCCACCAATGAGGCATTATTGTGCCTATTTTTCCCCAACTTCCCTATTTCATTTTTGTCATTATTTTTAATCTTGCGAAGCTTAGAACCTTAGAGCTGTTCAAATGTTAATTTCTGTTATTAATAATGAATTGGAGCATTTGCAATATGGTTATTGACAAATTAGATTTTTTTTTTCTTTTTTATTTGGAGAACTACTTATAACTCTGCCATTCTGGATATTCTCTCCCAGCCCTGAACTGATTAGACCCATCTGGCTGCAGATGGGAGCAGCCATCAGTGAGGACCCTTTCCCTTCTAACTTCTTGTCAGCACCCTTCTTACTGGACATTGACCTCTTCCCCTGCCTCATGCTTACCTTCAGTGGAGAGGAAGGTAGAATCCCTGTTCTTCTTGTACACCTTGCCTCCATCCTCACTTCCAAAAAAAGATTTTCTAGGTATTGCCACTCTTTAAGCAGATATGGACACTCATATTATGTGGACAGGTAATTGTCCTGGTAATTACCACATCTTACCAAGACTGGTAAGATGAAAGGCTGATAGACCTTCCCATAAGCATTATCCCATCACACACTAAGATCCTTCAGACCTTACCATATGCCTTGCCATTATGATCTCCAGATCTCTGGACACTACCATCGGACTGGCAAATCTACCCTATGTGTCCTTGGGCTTTTCCATTCACCCTCTGCTGAATCCTTGATTCTTCTGGGTCTTTTCATCAATCCTGCAGCTAACTCCTCATATATGTTGTCTTTCTTAAATTAAAGTGCGAGTCCTTTATGAACAGGGATTGTCTGACTTTTTTTATTTGTATCTCCATTGTTTGGCATATAATAAGCATTTAATACATGCTTTTCCATTCCTTTATATCACAAATAGAGATATCAGACTATCCTAGTAAATTTCAAAATGCCTAATAATTCCAAAAAAATTTCAAACTATAATGGAGCCAGACCATTATTATTGAATGAAATATTGTCCATAATTCCCTTGAATAAATAACATGGATCCATAAAAGCTTTTTTTCATTGATGCCAGCATACCATACCAAATGTTTAGTCTCTGAAATACATGAAACAAAAAGCTTTCAAAAGAAATCTTGCAAAGGAAGTTACAATAATATGAGAAACAAATGAGATGTGTTAGCATCTCTCATTGTCTTTGTAATACTGGATTTTCACTAAGGATGTTTTCATTGAGTCTACATAAGATGAGCTTACATTCTAAAATTTTCATTCAATTATGAAAAAGTTAACATTAAATATGAAATAATAATACTAGTGAAATGATATCTTAAAATATTTCTATCTGAACTTTAGAGGAGGGGGAGGGAAGATAAAACAAGATAACATGCTGATTCTAGGGACAAAAACAAGAACCACAATGATGATAATTCCTTTTCACATAGTTTCTTAGGATTTAATTACAAAGCTTTTCCCTCATAACAATCCCATGAGATATATACTACAGAAGAAGCAATCAAAGTACACTGACAATAGGATGACTCTAGAATAATGGGTGTGGAAAAACAAATAATAGAAACAAAGCAATGAATGAATTGGAGAGCACAGTTATTAAGTGTTGTGCTGGAGAAATGGATATATTTCACATCTCAGTATTGATGGGCCACAAAATATTTTCATGTTGTAAAAATCATGAATGTTCTTCTGCACTGAGAAATACACAGGTGTTTATTTATTATTCAATATATTTATAGAGTTATTTAGACAAGAGCCAAGAGATAAATTTGCAACTCTAGCCTAACTTTAAAGAGAATTGTCTTTGGAGGATAAGCAGAGTTCACATTTAGCAATAAAGAAGGATCCAGACTCTCGGACTTATTCCGCAATCTGAATAACACTCTTGCTTCCCTCTATAAGTCACGGGGAGCCACATTGATTCAGTGACTGAGACTCCTCTGTAGTTAGGGAAGAAGAAGCCAAGGGCAACTTAAGAAACCTCCTTTACCTTCCCACTACCAGTAAGGCCAGTCAAACAGAATACGGATATAAATGGTGCCCATTCTTTGTGGGACAGGGATGCTAACAAGTGTTTACTTCCACACCTATAAATTTCCCTCCTTGTCTGCTTTATTCTACTGCCCTGATCATTTCCTTCCTTGTTTTCTTTGTCCCTTCATGGGCATCTCAAAAATAATCTGGTTGCTTCAATAGGAAGGTTGAGGGGAAGGGAAAGAGAGAAATTCCTGCCTTAGCATTCTTTCCATTAACTGACCTCCAGATCTAAGGAAGTTTATGCAAAATAACCTCAGTCTTATTAAAACAGTAGGCAATATTGAAAGCTCTACATGAGAGGATGGAATGCAACCAGGACTTGAGGGAAAGGGATTAAGTTTGTTATAAGCATGAGATAGAAAATGGGGAAGTAGAAGAGTGAGGTAAGCAACAATCTCAGTCTGTTATTTACCTTTTTTAGCCTCCTTTCTTGGTTCTTCGGAGGAATAAGAGTGCTTGCTCCTTTCTAAGAAAAATTCTTCTGTCTGTTTCCCAAACCCATCTTTAAAAGCTCCTCAATAAATACTAAATACTAGTAATATAGATATAGATATAGATAGATGAAGTTTAAAAAAACCCACAACATTTAGAAGTTCTAAAGTGCATCAGTTTTTTTAATTTTCTCTAGAGACAATGAGCTCAAGAGCAACTTATGCTACCTAAGTGGTCACTACTGATTATAAGTACCTGATTTTTCAGAAATGGGACACAGACTAAATATCAGCAGGGGAAGGGGACACAAAATAAGTGTGGGGAGAGAAATCAAAAAAGAAGAAAGGAAGAGATCAGAGGCAAAATTGGTCTATTTCATAATTTTCTCTATGGCTGGTACTGTCCCATCAACCATTCTGTTTCTTCTTAAAGGAAACTATTTTGATTTATCCAAAGTAAGGTTACTGAGGAACAATGATGACAACAAAAGTTTTGCTCTGTTGTTTCCCTTTTATTGAGACATATTGGGGAAAAGAACAGAATCAGAGATATAATGTCCCTGAGTGATATGGATGGGGTGATGTATTAGGCAAATAGGAAATTTATAGTTTACTTTATTACTTTTCTTCTGTTTTCCCTTCAAAAGAAGATGTTCTTTGGAGATGCAAAAAGGGAACAGAAATTGATAACAAGCTTAAATCTAAGATAGGTAAGGAAACTATAAGTACACCTGGCTTCCTTTTATTAGCTCAAGTCACAGGTGTAATTGTCAATTTAGTCAGTAATACTTGAAAGATAATAGAGAATTGGAATGGCTCCATAAAACTGGGGGAGGGCATATGCTGCCCCAGTTTTCTTTCTTTTTCTTTTTTTTAAAGGAAGAAAGTTGGGCATAAAAAAATCATAGGTGTACTTGACTTCAATTCCTGTAAAAATTCAAGAAAACATTATGTCCCCAAAACTTTCATACCTTCAAAGTGCACTGATATTTTTGGGAAAACTCACATATTATTCAAAGAATAGTTAACAAACATCTGAGAAAGAATGTAGTGAATCAGGAAATTTCTGTAAATAGAAGTTATCTATAAACTACTCTCATAATAGCCTTGTAGACAAGTTGAAGAGGTGTAAGCTAAAATATATTAAATTCAAATTTTGTTGGAAGACAAACTTGGAGGTCTCTAATAGACATTCACAGAGATCCATTCTTGGTCCTCTGCTCAAGTTTTCTTTTTTTTTTTCCTTACCAATGACATACATGCTGGAAAGCTTATAAATGAAACAAAATTAGGAGGAAAAGGTGAAACAGAAGTTAAGAGTTTTACCAAACAGCAAACTCAATATATGTCAACAATGTGATAGGTCAGTAAAAAATAAATAAATAAATAAATAGATAGATAGATAAAACTCATGTGATTCTTTTTTTCTGGCTTCATTAAGAGAAACACAGTGTTTAGAATGCGGTAACTTTATACTCTACACTAGCTAGACAATATTTGGTTCTTTTGGGAAAATATTGATAAATTGGAGAGAATTCAGAGGAGGGCAGCTAGAATGATAAAGGGCTTTTTGACTTTACCATATGAGAATCCATAAAAAGAACAGGAGATATTTAATCAGGAAAAGAAATTTATGGGAGATATGATAGCTATTTATAAGAATTTGATTTGGAAGAGGTATTAGATTTCTGGTTGTACTGAAAAAGTAAAATCAGTGATGAATGAAATTTGCATACAACCAGATTTAGGCATGAAATAAGAGCAATATCTTCTAATTATTAGAACCATACCAGAGTGATAGTTTATCCCATGTAGCAGTAGGACCATGCTAACTTGGAATATTTAGGCCAAAACTAAATAACTAATTGTGGGAGATGCTGTGGGTTAGATTAGATGGCCCTGAGTTCTTTTTTGACTGGCTTCCATAATCACATAATTCCCTGATTATGCTTTTTTATGGAAAAAAGTATGCTTATTTTCCATAAGCAACTCTGTGATATGTCTGGATAAATCTGAATGTTCTTATTTTACAAAATGCAAAATTAAGAATATAAGAACTGATAAGTCATATAGAAAATACATGATAAAGTTAAAGTGATAAATCTCAGATTCCTTAAGTTCAAATGCTTTTACCATGAAGCTATTATTCTTTTAAAAGAAAAAAATGCTTTAAATAATTACTATTGAATTTGTAGAGATTTGTTATTTTTTAAATACTTCTGAAATAACTAGTTTGAAGTGTTCATAGATTATCTCTTAAAACTGCATCTTAAACCATTTTCTCTCTTCAAGTGAATTCTTTGATTCACTTATGAATACAAGCTTTTCATTGTCTCTCAGTTAGGACAAAGCTTTTGAATGAAATTGTAATAAGAATATGTAATTGACCCTAGGTTACTAACTTCATAGACTACAGAATGGATAAAAAATGGTCCAGAAAACATCAAGTGGCCTTATTTACTTCCTATTTCTACATTTTATTGTTTAACAATAATATGTTTCTTCTTAGGCTGAAAGTATCTTCTCTGCCTAAAATCTTACAAAGACTGATTTTAACATTGAACTGTTTATAGAATTAAGCTATTAAAGAAGCTATTTGATGAGTCTTAGCCTTAGTTTTCTCATCTGTAAAATGAAATTATTGAAGTAGTTGCTCAAAAATGATCCCTCTAGTTCTAAATTATGATCTTTTAATGCTATTGATCTGGTTTCAGGCACTGTTTCAGACTTATTTAACATCACTCCCCTTTATTCACTCTGTATTCAAGCTAAATTGGCATACTTGCTTTTTCTAGAAACTCAGAATTCCATCCTCTGCCTCAGTGCTTTTGTGAACACTGTTAACTCCTGCTTGGAATGTATTCTTTCTTCATCCTACTTCCTAGGATGCCTAATTTACATTGGGGTTCAGTGTAGGTGGCTCTTTCTATTAGAAGGCTTTTCCCTAGAAATTACCTCATCAGATTAAATTGTGACTATTTAGTAATTCACACTGTATCCCTCAGTAGATGTAGACTTTTTAAAGATAGGAAGCACTTTTCATTTTTATTGTTGTATCTTCACTAGCTAAAGAAATCCCTTGCTCATTTTTTAGAAGATAGAGTCATTAGTGAAGAGGATTTCAACCAGAATCTATCTGCCAAGGGAAAGTCAGGAACTATATGAGCAAAACTACAAAAAACTTTCCACACAAATAAAGTCAGATTTAAACAATTAGAAAAATATTAAGTGCTTTGGGATAGGGTGAACAAATATAATAAAGATGTCAATACTATGTAAACTAATCTACTTATTTGGTGCTATACCAATCAAACCCCCAAGAAACTATTTTAGTGACCTAGATATAATAATAACAAAATTCATCTGAAAGAACAAAAGGTCAAGAATTTCAAAGGAACTAATGAAAAAAAATCAAATGAAAGTGGCCTAGCTGTACCAGATCTAAAACTATATTATAAAGCAGTGGGAATCAAAACCATTTGGTACTGGCTAAGAAACAGAGTAGTTGATCAGTAGAATAGGTTAACTTCATGGAACAAAATAGTCAATATAGCAATTTTGTAATTGACAAACCCAAAGATCCCAGATTTTGAGATAAGAATTCATTATATGACAAAAACTGGTGGGGAAATTGGAAACTAATATGGCAGAAACTAGGCATTGACCCATACCTAACACCATATACCAAGATAAGGTTGAAATGGGTTCATGACCTAGGCATAAAGAATGAGATTATAAACAAATTAGAAGAATGTAGGCTAGCTTGCCTCTCAGATCTATGGAGGATAAAGGAATTTGTGATCAAAGAAGAACTAAAGATCATTATTGATCACCAAACAGATAATTTTGATTAGATTAAGCTAAAAAGATTTTGTACAAACAAAACTAATGCAGACAAGTTTAGAAGGGAAGCAATAACCTGGGAAAACATTTTTACATTCAAAGATTCTGATAAAGACCTCATTTCCAAAATATATAGAGAATTGACTCAAATTTATAAGAAATCAAGCCATTCTCCAATTGATAAATGGTCAAAGGATATGAACAGACAATTTTCAGATGAAGAAATTGGAACTATTTCTAGTCTTATGAAAAAGTGCTCCAAATCACTATTGAACAGAGAAATGTAAATTAAGACAACTCTGAGATACCACTACACACCTCTCAGATTGGCTAAAATGCCAAGGAAAAGATAATGACGAATGTTGGAGGAGATGTGGGAAAACTGGGACACTGATACATTGTTGGTGGATTTGTGAATATATCCAGCCATTCTGGAGAGTTATTTGGAACTATGCTCAAAAAGTTATCAAACTGTGCATACCCTTTGATCCAGCAGTGTTTCTACTGGGCTTATACCCCAAAGAGATACTAAAGAAAGGAAAGGAACCCATATGTGCAAGAATGTTTGTGGCAGCCCTTTTTGTAGTGAGATAGAAACTGGAAACTGAATGGATGCCCACTCAGAATGGTTGAATAAGTTATGGTATATGAATGTTATGGAATATTATTGTTCTGTAAGAAACAACCAGCAGATGATTTTAGAGAGGCCTGGAGAGACTTACATGAACTAATGATAAGTGAAACAAGCAGAACCAGGAGATCAGTATACAGGGCAACAGCAAGATTATGCGATGATCAATTCTTATGGATGTGGCTTTCTTCAACAATGAAATGATTCAAGCCAATCAATTTCAATTGTTCAGTGATGAAGAGAGCCATATATACCTAGTGGGAGGACTGTGAGAGCTGAGTGTGGACCACAACATAGCATTCTCACTCTTTCTGTTGTTGTTTGCTTGCATTTTGTTTTCTTTCCCAGTTTTTTTCCCTTATTGATTTGATTTTTCATGTGCAGCAAGATGCATAAATATATTGAATTTAACATATATTTTAACACATTTAACATGTATTGAATTACCTGCCATCTAGAGGGGTATGGGGGGATGAAGGAGATTATTTGGAACAAAGGTTTTGCAAGGGTCAATGTTGAAAATTTGTTTTGTAAATAAAAAAAGCTTTAATAAAAATAGGGAAAAAAAGAAATTCTCTCTATCATTTAGATGGGCAGCTGCAATTTATAGTCTTAGAACATAACTGGGGCACTGAGAGGTAACTGATTTCCTCAGTTACACAATTAGTATGCGTTTTTAGCAGACTCTAAATCCATGCTTTCAAGATACCAAGGGTAGTTCTCCATGCATTTTTCTAGGCTGCCTCACTCCTTTCTAAAAGTAGATGATTAATATACATCTGTCAAATTTAATTGAAGGATTTTACATGGTACCCTTTGCATAGCTCAAAGCACTTCCTGGAACTACTATGTTGAAATACACTTGTTCTTACTTGATTACCTCAGGCAAAGCAAAACCAAAGTTTATTTCAGAGCCAATTTAAAAGCAATAGGGTGAGAGGGGGTAATACCACTGATTTTTTCTGGGTTAAGAGGAAAGGAGAAAAAAAGGAAAGCAAGGGTCTATGATTACATCAATTTTGGCTATACAAACTGTAGCTACCTACCTACCACTAAATCTTTTAAATTGAATAAAAAGAAAATATCATGTGATTCAGGCCACTTCCAATGATCTTGTGATGATGAGAGTCATCTACACCCAGAGAGAGGACTGTGGGAACTGAGTCTGGATCACAAGATAGCATTTCGCTTCTTTTGTTGTTGTTTGCTTGCATTTTATTTTCTTTCTCATTTCTTTTTCCTTTTTGATCTGATTTTTCTTGTGTAGCAAAATAATTGTATAAATATGTATACATATATTGCATTTAATATATATTTTTACCATGTTTAGCATATATTGGATTAATGCCATCTAAGGGAGGGGACTGGGGGAAGGAGGAATTGAAATACAAAGTTTTGCAAAACCTTTTCAATGTCAATGTTGAAAAATTATCCTTGCATATGTTTTGAAATTTAAAAGATTCAATAAAAAAAGAAATAATATGGAATTTGGTGGATAAAAATTCAATATGAATACCCAATGAACTAAAAAATTAATATTTTAAGGGTATATACAGAAGATAGAATAAATGAATGTTTATAGAGGATGAGACAGAAAAAATAGGAAGATGTTGAAAAGTAATGTCAGAAGTGACAAAGTTCAGAATTGAGCTGCAGCTGATGAGAACACTAAGGCTATATTGGGGGGAAAAGAGGATCAAATAATGTATAAAATCATTATTTAAATTAATTGGGTTGATGGCAGCAGATTAGAGAGAAAAAAAAAGCTCTCTGGAAATCATTATCCTAGCCCTACATGCATTATATTATGGACAAAAAAATGATCTTTGAATTGGAAAGAATAGAATAATTATATCTACAAGAAGGTTGTTATTCACAATTTAAAAAAAAAGCTTTTTTGAGTTGATGTTGCATGGCCTAGATGAACTACATGTACAAATACTGAAAGAACTAGTAGCTATGTCTACTGAAGCATGGCCATTGACCTTTGTAAGATGATGGAAACAGAAGAACTGCAGTATTGCAAAATGGCAAAGCCTGAAAACTAGGCTAGTTAGCTTCACTTAGATTTCTAGCAAAATTTTATGACATTATTAGGAATATAGTTAATGAACAACTGAAAAGTAAAAGTAAATTATTAGAATTCTGCATGACTTTATCAATAATGGGTCAAAACATACTAATCTTATATCCATTTTGATGAGTTTCTAAATTAGCCAATCAAGGGGATGTTGTAGATATAGTTTATCTATATTTTGGTATTTGATAAATTCTTTCATGTTATTTTTGTAGACAAGGTGAAAAGGTTTGAAATACTAATATAACTGGGAGATTTTAGATCAGTTTGAGCAGTAGAATCTAAAATATATTTCAGTCAATAGTTCAATTTCAACTAGGAATTGGAAATAATCACTAAAGTGTCCCAGGTTCTCGTTGGTCAGTCTGACTCTTCATGGCTCCATGGATGCCCATATTGTCCTTGGAATTTTCTCAGAAAATATACTAGAGTTGTTTGCCTTTCCCTCTCCAGTGGATTAAGGCCAACAGAGATTAAATGACTTGCCTAGGCTCACACAGTTATCTGAGACTGCATTTGAACTAAGTCTTCCTGATTCCTGACGGCATGCTCTATCCATTGAGCTACCCAGCTGCCACCAGCTTATGATATTCAATATTTATAACAATGACTAGAACAAAGGCAGTTATAAAGATAATGCTTTTCAATTTTAGATGAGGGTTAAATCTGGGAACTATAACATTCTAAATGGTTCAGATTTAAGAAGATATTAATTAAGTAGAATTTATTAAACACATAGTATGTGCTAGACACTACACTAAGCCATGGGGATAGCAGTGTTAATGAATCGATCTCCTTAATAGAGATAAAACTAAAGTTCTACATTTGGATTAAAAAAATCACTGTCACAGTTACAAAACAGAGAGACATCTGGGAGCTTTTATTAGTACAGAAGGTAAAGGGGATGATGTGATATAGCAGACAAGAAAGCTAATATAATATTAACCTGTATAGTAAGAGTTAAAACTTACAGAAGTAAGACCAGAGTGAGGAATCTTGACTTTACTCTGACAAACATAAACCTAAGACTATCATAATAAATAAAACAAAGATGTGTTCTTAATAAGGCCAATAAAATAAACAATTCACTAGCAAATTTGATTTAAAAACAACAACAAAAAGAAATAAAGCAACCAAATTTCCAAGACAAAATCAAAAACAAGTATAAGACCAAAAATTCATATGGAATTGACAAGAAATAAAGAATATTATAAAAATAATATTCAATGATATGATAAGCATGAAAAAGATGCAAGAAAAATTTAATATATTATCATAGTATTATTAATAATAATAATTTTATGTCTAAAAGTGAAATAAAAGAGTGAATTAATAAACTCTTAAGGAAAAACATCCCCAGTCAAGATGGTTTTCCAAATGAGTTTTATCAATCATATAAAGAATAAATAACTCCTATTCTATAAGAACTATTTACATAAATAAAGAAATCTATCTTAGTAATTTCTTTCTATAAGTCACACTTTGTCCTGATATCCAAGTCAAGGAGATAAAGCAGAGAAAGAAAATTATAAAATTATAACTCTAATAAATATTGGTGGAAAATTATAAAGATGCTCTATAATCCTGAACCAATTGTTTACCAGTTAAGTGTCACAAGAAACTTCATAGAATTTATCTACTAAGTCATAGAAGTTTATACTATCTACAATGCTGGAAGGAAGTCACAGGCTAGGTTCTCAATGCTGAAAAATCCTTAGCTCTTTCATGTATTTGCTTATTACAATGGATGGTAAAAATATATATTTCTGAATTTCATTATGACAAATTGATATGAATAAAATAATAAAGTCTCATAATTATGTCAATGGACAGAAATATATTTAATGAAATATAGCTCTTTTAAACATCAAAAATTATAAAAAATCATAAGAATTAAAGATTTCTTAACATTATTTAAAAACCTATCTAAAAGGAATAATTAGTATTATTTACAATGATGAATTACTGGAAGTTTTTCCAATTAGAAGTGCACAATTATTTTTTTACAATTCTAGAAATGCTAATTAGGAATAAGCCAAAACCAATAAATTGAAGGAAGAAGTATCGGCAATAAGTCATGAAGAATAAATTAAAGAAACAAGCATGGGCAAGAAGGAAGTAAAATTGTGTTTTCTTTACTAAAAGAAACCTAGGTATGAAAAAAATTAACCAAGAATAAAGTAGCAGCATACAAAATAAATCCATAAAATAACCCACCTGTGTCTATACTATTAATAAAATACAGTAGGAAGATATATAAAGACAAGTCCAATATAAAAAAATAGCAAAATGCATTAACTATCTGGAAAGTCATATATCAAGATTAAAAAAAAAAAAAAAACAAAGAAATTTAACTGCAATACAATTTCCACAAGAAAACACCCTAAATAATTAAAGAGTCATTAAATTTTCATGGCTTGGCCATATAAATATAGTAAATATTATAGTGTAAAATTTTATGCATTTAGGATAATTCTCACAAAATCACAAAAAATCTTTAAAATTAGAGAAGTTAAAAAACTTGGATAAATAAAAGGGCAAAATTTTGAGATAAAATGATTTTTTTGAAGTAGGAAGAAAGGGAACTTTGTATTTCCAGATATGAAACCAGATGTATGATCCAGATATGAAGTAACAAGTATCAAAGACAATCTAATACTGAATAAAGGGGCAGAATTTTTAAAAAAAGTAGGTGTTAGAAACAAATGCATAAAAACATATGTTCAAGAAGCAGCAAAATACAAGTTAATTAAGGAAAATACCATTTGATAAAAAGTGCTGAGAAAAATGTAGGAGAGTAGCTTGAGTGTGGTTAAATACAGATGTGGCTCATTAAAGAAAGTGAAAAGGACATGGTTCAACACATGTTCAGAGTCAATCAGTTCTCTTGCTGGAGGTGGATAGCAATTTTTTTTTTATCATGGGTCCTGTGGAATTTTATTGAATAATTGTCTTCATCAGAGTAACTTCACAGGTAGTTGATCATAGGTTACAATATTGCTGTTATTGGGTACGATGTTCTCCTGGTTCTACTCCATTTTACATAAGTCTTCCCATATACCACCATAGCATTCTATCATAATCATATAATACAAGTTGAATAGATATTCAATTTCCAATATTTTGCTACCATCAAAAACCAAAACAATTTTCCCATCAATTTTTGCCATATGTTTAATGTTTGCCCCTAGAGCTTAGATTTTTGGATTTATCAAACCTAGATTTTTGTAGTTATTTAGTACTATGTTGTTGTTGTTCACACTTTCAGTCATGTCTGACTTTTTGTGACCCTATCTATGGACCATATTGCCCATGGGATGTTTTATTTGGTTGTTTTTGGCAAAAATCCTGGAGTGGCTTGCAATTCATTTCCTTCTCCAATAATTAAGGCAGAGTTAAGTGACTTGCCTAGGGTCACAGAACTAGTAAATTCAGATATGAATTCAACTCTTCCCAAATCCAGGCTCAGCACTCTATGCACTAAGCCACTCAGCTGTCTCCTTACTATTAGATGGTATCTACCTTACTTGTTCTGCTGATCCATCACTATATTTCTTAGCCAGTATCTTTTGTTACTTAGAGATTTTATATAAAGTTTGAAATCTGGTACTGCTAAGCCACTTTCACATCTGTGTGTGTGTGTCTGTGGGGTTCCCTTTGATGTTCTTGAATTTTTGTTATTCCAGATTCATTGTATGTATGTGTATGTGTGAGTGTGTATACATATATATAGATATAGATATAGATATGTATAACTTCTAGCTCAGTAGTTTTATTAGAGCACTGAATAAATTAATTTAGGTAGAATTGTCATTTTATTATAATAACTTGGCCTACCCAAGAACAATGAATTTTTCTGCCATTGTTTAAATCTGACTTTATTTGGGTGAAAATTCATTTCATTACTGGACTTATCTTGACATATAGATTTCCATGTATTTTATAACATTTGCAGTTATTTTAAGTGAAATTTCTTTCTATCTCTTTCTGCTAGACTTTGTTAGCAATATAGAATACTAGTAATTTGTCTAGATTTACTTTATGTTCTATAACTTTGTTAAAGTTTTAAGTGTTTTAACTATTTTAAAACTAATTCCCTAGAATTCTTTATATACCATCATATTATCTGTGAAGAATGATAGTTTTGTTTCTTCATTGGTTGTTTTTTTCTTCAACTTCTTTTATTGCTATAGCTAGTACTTCTAACATAATATTAAATAATAATGTTCATGATTAACATCCTTAGTCACCGGGAAGCCTTATAAATAATTCCCATTATATTTTTTTGCTCCTGGTTTTAGATAAATGTTACTTGTTGCCCTATTTTTTCCTATGATTTTTGGTGTTTTTTTTTTTTTTAATGAGTAGATGTTGTATTTTGTCAAAAGTTTTTACTTTTGACAATCATATCTTTTTTGTGTTTATAATTGACATAGTCAATGGTGGTTGTAGTTTTCCTAATATTCAACCAACCCTGCATTCCTGATATAAGTTCCATCTGGTCACAGCTGAATGATCTTTATGATATATTGCTATAATCTCCTTGTTAATATTTTATTTAAAATTTTGAATTAATATTTATTAAAGAAATTGCCATTGTTTTCTTTCTTTGTTTTTGTACTTCCAGGTGTAAATATCAAAATTATTTTTCAAACTACAAAATCAAAAAAGCAATTTGACAGGATTTCTTCCTTACCTAATTTTAAAATAGTTCATGAACTGTTAAGATTAATTGTTCCTTAAATGTTTCACAGAATTCACTTGAAATCCATATGACTCTAAGGATATTTTCTTAGGAAGCTGATGATGTATTATTCACCATGTTCATTTTTTTATACTAGTGATTTGGGTTTTTCTTTTAAAATAATTTAATCAATACTTTATCTTTGATAAAAGAAAAAACAACTAGTTTTATTTATTATTTGAATTTTTGTATTATATTATACTCTTCTTTGATTTTCAGGATTTACATTTTGATGTTTAATAAGAGATTTTTTTATTTATTCTTGGGTTTTCGTTTTTTTTTTTTTAGTTGCAAGCCCAATTTATTGATCTACTCTTTTGATATTTTATTGCTATACGTGTTTAAAGATACAAATTACCTTCTGAATGCTTTTTTACTTCACTCAAAAATTTTGATAAATTGTTTCATTTTTTATCATTATCTTTAATGAAGTATTGATGGTTTTCATGATTTGTTCTATCATTCACTCTTTCTTTAGGTTTAGATTATTTGATTTCCAATTATTTTTAATCAATATTTCCATATATTTTTATTGGATTATGGTCAGAAAATACTGCATTGAATGTTTCTGCTTTTCTGCATTTCTGTGAGGTTTTTATGTCCTAATTCTGCATTAGTTTTTGTTAAGGTGTCATATACAACTGAGAAAAATGTATACTCCTTTCTATTCCCATTTAATTTTCTCCAGAGATCCACCATATCTAACATCCTAAAATTTTATTCATCTACTAACCTTATTTCATATTTATTTTATACTTAGACATATCTAGCTCTGAGAAGGGAAATTTATGGGACCACATTAGTATGGTTTTATTTTATATTTGGATACTAAACCTTTGGTGCATATATATTGATATTTCATTATTGTCAACTATTTTGCTTTCCTTTTCCTTAAATTCATCCCATTCACATTCATAGCTATGATAATGATGTCTCTACATTTCCTTTCATCCTATATTCTTCTGTTTTAATCCTTCTCTTTGATTTTCTCTCTCTGAAAGATTATACTCAGTTTTGATAGGTAAGTTATTCCTAGTTGTGACTTTTCCTTTCAAAATATTATGCTTTTGATCCTCCTCTTCTGTAATGGGGTAGCTATCAACTCTTGTGTGATCCTGACTGTTGTGCCATAATATTTGAATGATTTCTTTCTGAGTACTTATAACATTTTTTTCTTTGACTTCAGAACTCTGGAATTTGGCTATAATATTTGTGAGAGTTTTCATTTTGGGAACTCTCAGATTATAATCAATGGATTCTTTAAATTTTTATCTTTATTTCCAATTTGAGGATATCAGATGTGTTGTAATTTCTTGAAATGTATTCTTTATTTTGTATCTTTATTCTTCATTTTGTCATGGCGTTTAGGAAATTGAATAATTCTTAAATTATCTCCAATCTATTTCCATCTTGGTTATTTTTCTGCTGAGATATTTCACATATATTTTCTAATTTTTTTTTCATTCTTCTGGGTTTTGTTGTTTTTTGATGCTTTCTAGAGTCATTGCTTCCATTTCCTTAATAGAGTAAAAACAATTACTTTCCAAAAAACTTCCAAGGAATTCTGATCTTCAGTGAGTTTTTGTACCTCTTTTTACATTTGTCCAATTCTGCTTTTTAAGGCGTTACTTTCATCAGCAAAGTATTGTATCTCTTCTTCCATTAGGACAATTCTATTTTTAAAGTAGTAAATTTTTCTTCAGGACTTTTGTTTCTCCTTCATTGAGCAGTTGTGTTTTCATAATTCTCTTGCATTGCTCTCATTTCTTTCCAAGTTTTTCATTTACCTCTGTTATTTGATTTTTTTAATAATTTTTATTTTGCCGAGGAATTCTTACTGAACTTATGTTGAGTTTATATTTTTCTTTAAGGTTTTGTGTATTGTTGTTTCTTTGTAGTTGTAGTTGTTTCATTATCTTCTTATGTGTATGTGTCTTCATCTTTTCTGCCACCATAGTAACTTCAGGCTCCAGCAGTTTGGATCATTTTTCTATTTTCACTCATTCCTTTATTTTGAATTTTATGTTAAAATTGGACTCTATTACAGTGGAGGTAGAGGTGGCACTGTCCCAATCTTCAAATTTGTTTTGCACTGCAGTTTTCAGAATTAGTTCTGAGGATTTGCAAGTCTCTTGTGCTTCCAAAGTGGTTTGATCTGAGGAGAGGTGTGGTCACTGTTCCTGATTCCTTGTGACTAAAAGTGATACTGCTTTTTCAGGTCACTGATCCCTTTGGATAGCAAGTGTTCCTTTCTGCTCAGGAACAATGACCTGAAAGGTGTATGGACAATGGAGTTGTCAAATAATCCCCTGTATTATACTCTGTGCAAGCACAGGGTACTCCTATTATCTCTTTCTGATTAATTGCCAAATCCCCTTACCTTCTCTGATTTGAGAATTCACAAAGCCATTGTTGCTGCTATTGATATTTCAAAAGCCCAGTAATTGTTGCCACCATGTGAACTTCAGGATAGCCTGCACTCTAGTGTCATAAATCTCTTCTTTTGATCTCCTGAATAGTCTTCCCTGGTAAAGTATCTTACCACAATCTTCATACCCCATTCCAAATTCAACTTGAGACATTATTTTAAAGTTGGGAGGAATACTGAAAGAGTTTAGCTCTTTCTCCACTCTGTCAATTTGACTCCACTCCGGGAAATCTGACATTATTGATTTTTTTAGTTTCTTCCAACAGTGACTATTGCAACATATTCATGGATGTCCATCCCATATGATTCTATTTAGAGGCTCTCTTATAAATTTTCCATTAGGCATCCATTAAATGCTAGAAGCCTTCCTGCATTGCTGTTAATATTACGAAAGTACTCTGAAGCACTTTGGATGGTCATAAGCCATTCCATAGCCTTGATATGAAGTAATTCCATCCATTTTATCTTCTTAGCATAGAATATTTTTGGTGATATATTTTACTCCTAATATTTTAAAAATTATTCCTTGGATATATGATGTAGTATATTTCCATCTACCATGTGCTATGTCATTGTTCTCTGCATGATACTCATTTTGAATTTTTCAGAGATTCTCATATTCTATAATATCCATATAGAAAGACAAGTAGGATATTAGTATTAAAAACCTAGACCTTTGCTTTCTTGAGAAGTCTTTAAAGTAACTTGAAGATATGCTAAAAATTTAGTCTACTGTCATTATCCTTTTCAACTCTGACCTTACCTGTATTGCTTATGCCATATAATGATGACTAAACTCTATATTTTTTATTCAAATGTACTTTATTATTTATTCATTTTATTTATGCACTTAATCTTTTCTTTCTGAATATTTAAGACAAACTTTTTAGTAATGATGGAACTTTTCTAGCAGGTTACATTTTGGAGCTAGATATAATCAACACAATGTTATCCTCAAACAGGAGCATTTGGAAGACTTCAGAAGCCAAAGGAAATTTCTCTTCTGGAGTCTGTGAAGTCTCCTCCATCATAGTGGCATACATAGTCTTACGTTATGCCTTTAGATGTTTTCAATTGGGAATCATTCAAAAGAATTATTCCTGTTTTTCTCTGTCAGAGAATCTTGAAAAGATAATGGATAAAAGATTATCCATAATTGTTCTAAAATAGGAAGATATCCTTTTAAAAATCTCTTTAATAATACAAATATAATCTTGATACCTAAACCAAGGAATGTCAAAACAAAGAAAACTATAGATCAATATTTCCAATGAACTTAAAGCAAAAATTTAAATAATTTAAATAATATCAATGATTCTACAGTAACATATCGAAAAATTATACATGATGAGCAAGTTGGATTTACATTAGAAATTCAAAATTGGCTTAGTAATACAAAAGCTATCAACATAAGAGACCATATTAATTACAAGAAAAACAAAATTCATATGCTTATTTCAATAGATAAAAACTTATAATATATATTTATTTCTATCTTTAAAAAGTCTAGAAAAATAAAAAGGTCCCTTATTAATATACTAAGTAATAGCTATCTAGAGCCAAGCAGAATTATATGTCATAGAAATAAACTCAAAACCTTTCCAGGAAGATCAAGAATAAATAAAATATGTTCATCTATTACTACTACTATTTTATATAATGTTTAAATGCAAGCTATAAAAATAAGACAAAAATTTGAAGAAATAAACATAGACAAAGAGAAATAAATTAATGCTTTTTGCTGATAATATAATAGTTTACTTAGAGAATTCTAGAGATTCAACTTTAAAAAATAACCAGAAATTTGTAGAAAATAAACACATAATATATACATATGTATGGGTAAGTATATGTGTATGCATATATACATAGGTATTCATATACATCATCATTTCTGTATATTAAAAACAAAAGCCAGAAGACTGTATAGAAAGAGAAATTCTATTTAAAATAACATGAGAATACACAAAATACTTGTGAATCTACCTACCAAAACATATACAATAACTAGATGAATATAACCACTAAATGCTGTTCACTAAAATACTGACATAAAAAACTGAAGAAATGTTTATTGTTCATAAATTGGTTAAATCAATATAATAAAAATTACAATGCTATTTTATAGAAAGAGTGGGAGGGAAATAACAGTTAAATTAAACTGGAAGGGCAAGATCAAGAATTTAAGGGAAAATAATAAGGGAAAATGGAATGGAATTCACTATAGTTTTACCAGACTTCAAATTATTCTCCAAAGCAGAGACAGACAGAAGAAGAGGGAAGGGAAAGGAAGAGAGAAAGAGAGAAAGACAGAGAGAGACAGAGAGAGACAGAGACAGAGACTGTGGGGGGAGGAAGGGAGGAAGGGAGGAAGGGAAAGAAAGTTGAACAAATAAGGGACACAGAAAAGAGAAAGAGTCTAATAGCCTATTTTTCAATAAAATCAAGTGTGACAGTTACTAGAGTAAAGACTCCCTATTTAATAAAAACGATTGAGAATATTGGAAACCAATAAGGCAGAAATTATGTTTAGGTCAACAATATACAGCCTATACCAAGATAATATTCAAATGAATACATGACTTAGAAAAGGTCATATCATAAACAAATGAAAGAAATAAGAAGGAAAGAGCTCATGTAAGATAAAAATGACCAGGTTTTTTACATAAAATATCTTAAGCTTTTGTACTTATAAAACCAGCTAAGATTAAAAAATAAAACGTTTACTGGAGGGAGGGGGAAATTTGCAGTAAGTTTCTCAGATAAAGGTCTCATTTCTAAGATACATAAGGAACTACTTCAAATTTATGAGAATAAAAAGTGTTCCCCCATAGATAAAAGGTAAAGGGGCATGAAAAAATAACTTTAAAAAGAATAATCTAATCTAGCAATAGTCATATAAAATGCTCTAAATTCCAAACAATTAGAGAAATGGAAATTAAAACAACTTTTTAGATATCATCTCATTCTTTTTAAATTGGCAAATTTGTCCCCAAAAATAGAATAATTAAAAATGTTGAAAGGAGTCTGGAGAAGAAAAAATGTTCATGTACTACTAGGTGATGATATGAATTAGTCCAGCTATTTTAAAAACAATATTAAATTATGACCCCAATATAACTAAGTTGTACATATTTTTTGACCCAGAAATACTATTACAAGGCCTATACTCCAAAAAGCTCAAAAAAGAGGAAAAATATCTAAATATCTAAAATATTCAGAGCAGAACTTTTGGTAGTAGCAAAGACATGAAAACTAAGTGCCCATAACAAGACTCCTTGGGCATAGTATGGTATATTGAGGCATTAAATTATTACTATGCTATGAGAAATGATGAAGATAGTTACAGACAAAACTTGGAAAGACTTATAGGGACTTATGCAGAGTAAAGTGGGCAAAACCAAAATAACTATTTAAACAATAACAACAATATTGTGGGAAAAAATAATGCTTAACAACTCTGATCAATGCAATGTCCAGCTATAATTGCAAAGCATTAGTATGTTATCCACATTCTTAAAGAAAAGTGTTAGGTTAAAAATTTAAACAAGTCATATATTTTTATAAATTGCTAATGTGGTCATTTATGCATGTTTATTATGAGGGTTTTGTTTTTCTTTTTTCTTTTCCCAATAAGGGATAGATGAGAAAAAATCTAATAAATATTCATTGTAAAACTTTTTCTAAAAAAATTAAAAAAGCAAGGCTATAAAAGAACATTTTGCTAAGTTCAAATTACTTTCCCCCACCCAATTCACAAGCAATGAGTAAAATGGTATGATATTCTCTATATCTTTCAGTTAACTGTGAAATATTAAAGTTTTGATCTATTGTTGAATATCATTTATAAAAGGTTGCTTGTTCTCTACTATGCTCTAATAGATCATCTAATTGAAGATTCTTTTCATTTATGGAAAGGTGACACATAAAGACTTTGATTAGATGGGATAATAAACATATTGATGGAATTCCTTAGATGCCTCTTTTAAATATTAAGAAAGTCTGAATTTTTTCCCATAACCCTTGCTTCAGATGTTTACGTATTAGTCTTTCAATGTCCTTATAATTGGGCTGCCTCCTGTAAAGATTGCCTCTGAAACATTTGCAGTATGGTTGTTTTGCCCATCTTTATTCTCTTCAGTATCATTTCTACCTCCATCAGGGACTTTAATATTAAGGTCCAAGTAGTGCTTTCATAGTTTTTCATGGAGAATCATTTATTGCAATATATATTTTAAAATCATTTCCATTTTTCTTCTGTTAATCCTCAGTATCTGTCCTTAAATATCCATATGGTGACTTTGCTTTGTTGGATATATTGTCAAACTTTCTTTAAACTAGAATTACCTTCTGATGCTTCTCATTGCTTTATGAGACAATATGGCTCATGCTATCTATTATCAAAAGACAGCACAGTGTAATCAAAAAAGCACCAGATTTGTAGTTAGGAAGATCTGAGTTCAAATCTTACCTTAGACTCTTATTAGCTATATGACTTTGGCTAAGTCACTTTTTTTGAGCCTCAGTTTCTAAATCTGTAAAATGAGAGGAATGCACTTGTGAGATCCCTTCTAGCTCTGAATCTGTGATCCTATACATTGTCTTGGTAAAAAGAAAATTATAAAATCAATATTTTTTAATAAATAATACCTCCCCATTTGGCAAGTAGGATGTTTGTTGACTAAGATGCTTTCTGTAATCTTTGGGTCTATTCATTATATCAATTAATTTATGTTAAACTTCTATATAAAACTATTTTTGTGTCAATGTCATCTCTGTTGTCCATTTCCTATTTTTTCATCATACTTGCTTCAAGCATTGTTTATCAAGTTGTTTTAATTGTATGACATTTGTTTTTTCATTACTATTTTTTTCTTCTTTTTTGCTAAATCTGATCTTAGCTCTGACAAACCAAAGCTCTATTTATTTATAAACAGCTGATTCAGAGATAACTCCCACATCAAGAAGTTTTTTTCCCCTCCCTGTTTATTAAAGTAATGCTTGTTCATTTCACAGCTCATGGTTTCAAAATTCCAACTAGAAAAATAAAAAAAAAAGTTTATGTGAAGGGATAGGAATGGAATTGAATTAATACATTCTTTGTTAGTTAATTTCTTCCCAATCCAGTTGATGTAATCAGAAAAAGTAATAAAAGAGAAAATCAAATGTGAATATTATCAAAGGTTTTTACTATATTATCTTTTTTATGAGATATAAAAAATGCTCTAATAAAAAACTTATTGAATTAGGGAACACCTCACGATTGGATCAAAGATAATTGGTCATCAAACTGAAAAGTTTTTGTACAAACAAAACTAATGCAGACAAGATTAGAAGGGAAGCAATAAACTGGGAAAATATTTTTACAGTCAAAGGTTCTGATAAAGGCCTCATCCAAAATATATAGAGAATTAACTCTAATTTATAAAAAATCAAGCCATTCTCCAATTGAAAAATGGTCAAAGGATATGAACAGACAATTCTCAGATGAAGAAATTGAAACTATTTCTAGTCATATGAAAAGATGCTCCAAGTCATTATTAATCAGAGAAATGCAAATTAAGACAACTCTAAGATACCACTACACACCTGTCAGATTGGCTAAGATGACAGGAAAAAATAATGATGATTGTTGGAGGGGATGCGGGAAAACTGGGACATTGATGCATTGTTGGTGGAGTTGTGAACGAATCCAACCATTTTGGAGAGTAGTTTGGAACTATGCTCAAAAAGTTATCAAACTGTGCATACCCTTTGATCCAGCAGTGTTACTACTGGGATTATATCCCAAAGAGATTATAAAGAAGGGAAAGGGACCTGTATGTGCACGAATGTTTGTGGCAGCCCTTTTTGTAGTGGCTAGAAACTGGAAACTGAATGGATGTCCATCAGTTGGAGAATGGCTGAATAAATTGTGGTATATGAAAATTATGGAATATTACTGTTCTGTAAGAAATGACCAACAGGATAATTTCAGAAAGGCCTGGAGAGACTTACACTAACTGATGCTGAGTGAAATGAGCAGGACCAGGAGATCATTATATACTTCAACAACAATATTATATGATGACCACTTCTGATGGACCAGGCCATCCTCAACAACCAGATCAACCAAATCATTTCCAGTGGAGCAGTAATGAACTGAATCAGCTATGCCCAGAAAAAGAACTCTGGGAGATGACTAAAAACCATTACATTGAATTCCCAATCCCTATATTTATGCCCACCTGCATTTTTGATTCCCTTCACAAGCTAATTGTACAATATTTCAGAGTCTGATTCTTTTTGTACAGCAAAATAACGTTTTGGTCATGTATACTTATTGTGTATCTAATTTATATTTTAATATATTTAACATCTACTGGTCATCCTGCCATCTAGGGGAGGGGGTGGGGGGGTAAGAGGTGAAAAATTGGAACAAGAAGTTTGGCAATTATTAATGCTGTAAAGTTACCCATGCATATATCCTGTAAATAAAAGGCTATTAAAGATAAATTCAAAAAAAAAAAAAAAAGATAATTGGTCATATCCCAGGTAGCTCTTAAACACTAAGATACTCTCATATGGAGATGATATGATACTCAGTTATGATTGTGATTTATGGCATCATAAAAGAGATCCATCTATAAAAGAATAACCTAGTTCTTGAGAATCATTCCTTTCCTCTCAGCCTTTAGGCAGGATTTAGGAAGGATTTCTACCTTCTTCTCCTTCCTCCTTTCCTCTATCAATAATAATGTCTTACAATGGAACTTTTTGCTTCATAGAAATCATTGCATAAAAGAAGGAGTAGATCCTGTGAATCAAGGCAGGAGAATTCTGAGAGAGCTGATCTTGACTGTTCAGAATTTGGCTATGGAGAGAGCCTAGCCCAGGGAGCCCAGATGAGTGATATAACTAGCAAACAAGCTGTGATCTGGGGAGGGGGGAGTATGAGGACACTAGTGGAAGGGAAAGGACATCAGTATCCTGTAGTACTGGAGGTTTGAGTTATCTTGGTCACATCTATGTTCCCTAAGTACGTACTTCTCTGTTAGAATACTCTGTATGCCTACCCTTCCCAATGACACTGTGTGTACTTGTGTTAAAGTGTACCACAACACATGGCTATGATGGGAATGCTTTGTTAATATTATTCTTATAATGCCAACTCAGAAAAAATGTCTTTGCTTTGAGCTAGATGTGTCCTCTGTTGACCGTTATAAAGATAAGTATGATTGGGATGTCTTATGAGCTATAGTTTTAGAAGCAAGAAAAACCTGAAATCTCAGGGTAATTATCTCCCTGGAAACACAAAAAGTGAGAGTTGGGGCTGTATATTCTAGAGGAGGCACAATGTATAAAAATTAAACAATAAAAATTAAAACAGAATGGAAAGTTATATTTTTCACAGTTATGCCCAAAATAAAAATATTAGACAGACATGGACTGGAAAAGATCATAAAAGACAAAAATCAATCTGTTATATAAAATTTAAAAGTTTTGTGCAAATAAAATACATGAAGCTAGACTCAGAACAAAAGTTATAATCTGGGAATAAATCCTCATACTTCATAACTATGAATCTATTTTGACAATGAAAATCTATAGGGAACCAATAGAACTATAAGATTGGGAGTCATTTACTACTAGAAAATGGGTTAAGGATTATGAACAGTATTCAAAAGAAAAAATATAAATAATCAACAGTATCTGAAAACATATTTGAAATTGCTAAAAACCAGATTTACAAAAATAAATTAAAATAATCCAGGGTCATTACCTCCCATCCACCAAGGATGCTAAAGAATAGTATTGTTATTGTTCAGTCAGTCATGTTTCACTTTTCGTGACCTTATGGACCATGTTTGTCCATGAGGTTTTCTTTACAAATATAGTAAAGTGGTTTGCTATTTCTTTCTCCAGTGGATTAAGGCATAGTTTATTCTCTTGCCCATGATCACACAACTAGTTAGTTTCTGAAACTAGATTTGAACTCAGGTCTTCTTGTCTCCTAACACAGTATTCTATCCACTGAGTCATCTAACTGCTCCCAAAGGAGAGACAATCCCATTAAAATAGTAAGGTGTGCAGGAAACATGCTATTTTTTTGTCTATGGAATTATGATTTGATTCAACTGTCATGAAAAACAATTTGGAGATAAATGAGAAAAGTAATTAAATTGTTCTTATTAGAGATTCTACTCTAAGAATGGTAAGAAGAGAATCACGTTTGAAAATATCCCCTTTATGCTACTTTCTCCATAGCCCAGGTTCACACAACTAGTAAGTGTCAGATGTCTTAAGTCACATTAGAACTCAGGTCCTCTTGACTTCAGAGCCAATGCTCTATCCACTGCACCATCTGGCTACCCCTGGGGGCAATTTCTTATAAATATATGTAGCATCCATAAGAAAAGTACGTTCAACATTACAATTACAATAGTAGTGTGACTACTATTTTTAAATATGTGTGACTAAGATAACCAATAACTTTCAATAGTTCAGAGATTGGGATTCTTTATTAAAGTCTTCACACAGGATAAGAGTAGATATACTGTTTGCTGGATCTGTGGCTCAGCTGAATTCTTAGGGTCTACTCATTTCCATAATTTCTGCATTACTATCAGGGAATTGTCTTTGAGTGACTGGCCCTTTTCAATTTGGAATATGTCTGTATTTCCTAATTGGACTTCAAAACTCTTCAACTGGCAAACTCTTGAACTGCTGAATGGGGTGTGTCCTGCTCTGCTGCTAGATGCCAGGACCAATAAGGAGGGAGAAAAAAGTTCCCTCCTTTCCCTTCCCTTTCCCAAAGAAGTATCTCCTCCACAAAATGTCCCTTGGCTAGAATTTCTCCCACTCTCAAACAGTTGAAATTCATCCAGGGCTTAGCTTTCAAAGCCCCCAAGGGGTATTGTTAATGTGTTTACTTATCCAATTGTTCCCTTCTTGACTCAGAGAGGTATTTGCATCTCATAAAGGGATCACTGGGATCATTTGGCATCTCATTCTAACCCCATTAAAACTTCATCAGGTATGGCTGTTCTGTGACTATATCAATTGAACTGGGGGGAAGAGGAGAGCATTATATCCTTTTATTAGATGTAGAAAATGTTCATAGCAATATTATTTATGATAGCAAAAAGCTACATTTTATACACACACACAGAGGCAAAAATTGGGAGTGTATATTCCTTATATTCCTTAGAATATAAAGTTTATTTTTAATGACATAATTTGAAACAATGGAGAATGAGAAAGCAGAGCAAAAGAATAATGTAGATAATCACTAAGACATTATAAATCAGTCATAGAGGCAAAGATTGAATAAAATCAGCCCTAACGTAATAGGCAATGTTAGCACTGCACTACAAAGGACATCCTATTTATTTCTATTAATAATTTACAAACTTTCAATGAGAATGTGTTTAATAAGGTTACTAGTATAGGTATTTGTTGGGAAGTAGCTGCTCCCTTGAAACAAACTGTATTAATTTTCTGAGAGAGGGAGAGACAGGCAGAGAAAATGGCCTCTAAGTCAAGGGAAAAAAAAAAACAACTAGAAATGAGTATAGGAGGAAAATGAATTGTGCATGGCACAAATAATATACTGTTAAATAATATAAAAATCATTTTAAAGCAAATGAAGTCTCTGATGTCAATGAAGAAAGGCTGGCTTTTGGGGAAGGGGGACTTAGAGAATGGTCTTTTGTCTGTAAGCAAAAATCTAGCCTCAGTAAAAAGGAAGTACAACAATTTGATAACCAATTTTTTTAGAAAGTAGAAGGCAAGAAGAGGAATGAAAATTCTCAGATCCAAATGTTAATGGGCCAAAATGGCAGAAGATACAGTAAAATATCATCAAAGGACAAAGAAGCTGAAAAGATTTAAAAACACTATAGGCAAAGATATCAAAATTTGAACAAAGAAGCCAGAGAGATAATTTAAGATGAAGTAAGATAATATTGGTAAAGCACTGCTGCAGTGCCTAGAACATCATAGGTGCTTAATAAATGCTCATTTCCTTTCTCTTTTAAGAGTCATTAGATTATTAGAAAAATACAAAGAACATGTTTAATCATTATTTTCTAGAAAATTACTCAGAAAAAGTTCCCAGAATCCTTAAAATGAAGGAACAGACTATATAGTTAAGTATATAGTTAAGTTAAGTAACAGTTAAGTACCGTTAGAGATAAAAATGTCAAAATCAACTTAACCAGATACATTTTTACCAAAACCAAGAGTTTTACCCATAAAGAGAGACTCTTGCAAGTGGTTTAGAGGAAAAATCACCTCTTAAGGTGCTTTAGAATCACATAGAATATTCACCCTCATTAGAAAATACAAAAAAAAAGAGGAAATATAATTTACACAGAGTTAAAGGAATTGAGCTTTGCCTTAAAATCTTCTAACAAAATGATTGTTAGAAAAATATATAAATATTTTATGTATATATCTTTAATCCCAACTCCAAATTTAGAAACATTTTAAAGAAAAGAAAATCTAGATAAAGCATTTAATATAAAAAAATTAGACCAAGAAAATGCCTCTAGGTAATTATTGGAAAAACTGTTGGGGAATAATTTGATATGCCCACTCTAGGTAAAATCTGAATCACTAAATCAATAGATACATATTTCTTGGAAAAAACTAAAAAACTATATAGGGTAAATTGTCTCATAGTTAAATTATTAGGATCTGGAATTTCTTTACAGAGTAGTTGTGATAAAAGGACCCTGGAAAATGGTTTCATAGCTACTTGGGATGAGCAAAAATATAGAGGTTTTCTTATGATCACAATGGTATTAGATGACATGTGGGATGAATGCTAAGAATCATAGAGAGAATTGTACTTCGTTTTGTACCTATGCATTTCTAAGAATAGGTTCAACCTGCATAAATACTCCAAGTCATTTAGAATAAAATGCTAAGCCCTGGCACTCTTTTTAGGTGAGAACATTTCACAATTGAATCAATCAGAAGTATGAACTAGATCTGGCCATCTCTATTCTATTAAAGGCATTTCAGTTAAATTGAAAAAGAAATCAAGAGGGATGTGGTCCTTGTATAAAACCAGTAAGCTACCTTGGAATCAAAGATTTGGATGTTTAATATCTTAAAGTGAAAGCTTTCCAGCCAGTCTTCTGAAAAGGAATCCTTAGGGAAGAGGAGGAAGGAAAGGGACCATAGTTCCAGCCTTCTTGGCTGCATTTTCCTCCCCACTCTCCCTGCCTTTGCCCCTAAAAGAGAACTTCCAGAATTTAGAAGGACCAGATGATTTCAACTCTCTTAGGCTTCCTACTAGTGTCCTTGAGAAAACAAGGGCTGATGGCAGTGTCTGCATTAGGAGCCAAGGATTGATTGCATGTGATAAGCAAAGGCAGATTCAAGGTTCTACAAGGAGACTAGCAGAAAAATTACATGCTAACTCAAGGGAATATCTTGACGACTCCAGAAGAAAAAAATATTTTGAAGAGATATCAGTTACCATTTGCCACCCTTATTCTCTAAGATTGAGACCACTTTCCCCCAGCTCTTTCTGTACTTATTGGGAGAGTGTTACAGACATAAACATATTTTTTCTTGGGGGGGAAGGGAGAAGGAAAATGGAGCAGAATGCTTTAATTGTCACACCAAAGTAAAAAATAAATAAAAGCTAATTGCTGTTAATCTTTGGGGGGATTCGTAATCAATTGGGACTCATAAGATTAAATATTAGAAAGACATCTCCCAGCATCTCAGGTCTGTCCCTAGAACCTTTTGAAAGATATAGTATCTATCTTAGGGCTCCATCTGCCATTGCTTGTTGGGGTTGGGAAAGAAATTCCAGAACATATGTATGCATATATAATGTTATATCCTCGTGATATTTTCAATCATGTTGATTTTTGCTGAATTTGATGAACAAAGGGTGAAAAGAATTGGTTAAGATAAACTAAAAGGGCTTTTAATGTAGTTAACATTTAGCATATACATTAAAAATTGTAAGGGAAAAATTGATGATTAAAAAAAGAAAACAAAAATGCATGTTTCCTAATATCTCATATCAATTCTCTCAGTCTTAGCTTAAATATATATCCTTTGATTCTACTGTCAAAAAATGGAAAACAACTTGTCCCAATCTTCTACACAATAATTAATATACTTTGTTAGAAAAAATAGCAATCTTAGCCTTTTCCTTATCTAACTAAATGATCCCTAATTCTCTAAGCCTTTGTTAATCAGGTTTGTTTTCTAGTCTCTTGATCCAAGTACTCAGGTCAAAGTGATTAAAAATAGCACATGGATCTGTCAATGGTTCCAGCTTCAGTTTGTTCAAAAATTCCTTCTGGAATTGAAGAAGTGAGCCAGGATGTGCCCCAAATGCTCCCTAATATGACAAGGTAGAGTGCACATCCCCTGCACTGCACAACACCCTTCCTCACTCCCAAGTGTCTACCAGTTGTCAGTTTTGGAAGAAGAAAGCTTCTGGGTTTTTTTGTTTATTTGTTTGTTTGTTTGTTTTTGTTTGGTGTTGGGTTCTTTTGTATGGAGCAGGGAAGAGACCACAGAATTTCCACAGTAATGCATTATATAGTCCTTAGGTTCCAATATATATGGGGATTTGGAGTTTGGAGGGAATGGAGGTAGTAGACAGTATAACTGTCTTGCTCCAGAAACTGAAAGAAGCAAATTAATACTCTCTAACACTGCTGTCTAAATCTTACAGCTTCAATAATAAAAGCAAACCCCCTTTTGTTTTGCTATTGGGGGAGGGAAGGACCAGGGTATTTAATATTTCACAGTATTACTTCTAAGAGGTATAGATGGTCACCTATAACTCCTATCTTTTCTTGGGTATCTTCAGATGGGTCTTACCAGAATTCATTGTTAATTCACCATGATATCAGAGTTAATTAAGGAGGGTCCTGAAAATTACAATACCATGAACTGAGAGCATTCCTCCCTAGGAAGGAGGAAATTTCATAGAGAGGATGTGACCTCTTTTTGTAGTAGGGTATAGAGAAAATGTGGAGAAATTGTATCATACATAGTCCCCTTGAATTTTGACCTAGACTGCTCTATTTAAGCTCTGTTTACATCTTTCATCTTCAGAATGCACCATCATAATTTCTCAAAGTTATTACTCAGAACACACCCCTCCTACATTTCAGTTTTATTATCCTCATTTTAGGGATGATGAAATGGAAGCACAGAGCAGTAGCAATTGAGCAAACCAAGAGAGGTTGTGATCAAGCCCCAGAACGCTAAATGCTTTTCTGAGCATTTTCTGCATTCCTGATAATACTCTTGGCTCTACTGAGGGATAGTTTTTCTGGCCACGACCAGCACCACCCCCCTCCATTAAATTTAAAGATAGAAATTTTTATACATAGATACACACACAAAATTATTAGTTTGTTAGTTAACAATAGTTAAAGAGCATTTATAAAATTATCAGGCATTGTGCTGTTTGCAATTTTTGTCTCATTTGATCTTTGAATCAGTCACCTTGAAAATGTTTATAAAATTATCCACATTTTGAAGTTGAAGAAACTGAGATAAACAGAAGTCACAGAGTTAGGAAGCATCTAAAGCTAGATTCGATCTCGAATTCAAATCCCATTAAGAGACATACATATCTCTTAATGAATATCAATTCTTATCTAGTGTTTTATTTCTTTTTCTAACCTTTTATCCTCTTCTAATAGCTCAAAAAGTGCTGGCCTAAGTGTCTAATTGCAACAGACTGCAATACATAACTTTCTAAATGAAGCAGATGGACAGGTCTGTGGCTTTAAAAAATTGCGATTTTTACAAGTATAAGGTAATGTTCCAGAAAGTACATTTCAATAGGTAGAACTTATTTCTTGCATGAAACAGTTTACTAGATCATACCCTATCCTGAAGGTTCTTCACCATCCTTGAGATTTTGAAGTACTCTGATAACTGCATGGTGAAAACCTCATTCCAAATTTGGGGAGCGTATGAGCTCCCTCATGATCTCTTCTTATGATCACTCCTACTATATTACAGTTTTTTAGGAAAGGAACAAAGTGGCTAAAAACACATTATTAAATTGTTTCAGCATAGACACATGCAAGTAACAGCTGTCTTCAACTAGCAGCTTTGGTCCTTTTATCATCATCCATAGATCACCTTATCTTTTTCCTGATTTTTACCTTTTATTCTTCCACTGTATGAAACTGAAAATTATGAAAAAAATTAGAGCTGGGAGGAAGTTCAGCAATGATCTAGTCCATTCTTCTTATTTTGTAAATAAGGAAACTGAGGCCCAGAAGTCAGTTTGGGACATTCTGAATTGGGACAAACTGCAGTGAAGCAACAAAATGTACTTATTTTAAACAATCCATGTTTAGAGCATAGCATAGAAGGCAGGATTGTAGTGTATTTGGGTTTCCCAAACAAATAATATTATAGAACCCTTTGGAATGGAAAGAGAAAATTGTCAGTTACAGAATCTTAGACAATTGCTTACTATTAAGAAGATATGAATGGGGGAAGGAAAGGATTGACAAATTGGAAGAAAGACAAGAATGGAAAGGAAAAAGGTCATAGAAGCCAACAGGAAAAGACTAATAGAATTTTAGACTTCAGGGAGTTCTTAGAGTTATCTATATCAATCCCCCTCATTTAACAAACAGGCAAACTGAGGTACACAGAAAAAAACATAATTTACTATATAAATCACATAGATAAATCATTCTTTCATAAGTAGAACTGGGATCAGATCTCCTGATTCACTGACTAGTAAGATCTGCATTGTACTACACAGTGTCAACAAATTCACTGGATAAATCATTCAGAAATCAAGGAGGATGAGATTATGCAAAACTTATTTTGTCAATCAAGTCATGAAAAGACTTTGAGAGACAAATTTCCATGGAATTGTGGTAATAGAAACAAATTTGCAAAGGTTTAGTTAGTAGTCAGGTGGTGGGTTTGGCACTGAAGGTTCAAGATACAATAAGAGGACAAAAAAAAGATTTTATTTGTTTATTTGTTTGGTTTCTTAGGGCTAGATAAAGGGTAAACAGTGTTAGAGAACAGTTGAAGATGCAAGAGAGGTGCTATTTTTATTTTTTATTCTTGGACCCCTGAAACCAAGAACAATGCTTTATAAATAGCAGGTATTCTGTGAGTATATGTTGAACTGAACTGTATTTGTTAAATTTATGGATTCAAAGTCCCAAGGATTTATGAAGGAAATGGGATTAACAGAACATTGTAGTAGTTCAATCTTTAAAAAGAACCTTGTTCACAACATGAGCCTGCTGGATGCATTTTCACACAATCTCAGTAACACTAATTCCTCCTCTGGAGATAAACATAAAGATCTTTTTACACATCTGGATTCCACAATACATTTTGAATTATTCTATCTCCTCTGCATTAGAGAAAAGCAGCTAGAATAAGAGGGAAATAAACTCAGGGAGGAGGGAATCGCTTTGGAGGAAATGCTAGCACAGCAGCCATTAAAAGCCAAGGAAAATGAACAACCTGTAGCTAATAAACAAGTGACTTTGGTGTGTAGTGAAAGCTTTCCGTCTGAAGTGTAAGACCCTCAATTCTGCTTATTATTCAATATATCCCGTTCACATACTTAGGTAACAGAACCACAGAGATAAGATTGTGATGTGAGGCCATTTGTTCTTTTACTAAGAGAACAGTTCTTTCAAGTACGTCTCTTCTCAGATTTGAGATATGAGAGAGACAACCAGGGCCCTCACTCTCAATTAGCTACAATATTTTTTTTCAAATAGCAGTGGAAGCTTTCAACCTTTTCACTGATATTTTCATTTTCCTGGAGGACTAGGAAAACTACCGTTAAGTATGAACCACAAGAATGAATCTCTAATTGTAACATTTCAAGACACCATATCAAATCAAGTAATCAATTCCCTAGTCTACCTGATCATTTGGTTGCTCTTATTAAGTGGCTACAAGCAGAGTACATAAGATACTCTCCATCTCAATTATACTGGAGGCAAGATTTCTACCCTCAAATTAATTCTACTATATATTTATAATCTACTAAAAATCAGAGTTCAAAGCTAAGCTAGCGCAGAACCAAAAATGAATATAATTCCCTTTAGAGCCAGCAGCCTCTTATGAAAACTAACATAAGAATGAAGATATACATTTGTGAACCAGCTATGTTACCAAAGGTATTAGTATATTTGTCCATCCTGAAATTAGAGAATGATCTGGTCTCTCCAATGTGGAAGTTCAAGTTCAAGTCCTGTGGAAGTATCTTTCCTCCACCCAATTTACATTCTCTCCTCTCTACCTTAGTCTGAGAATTACCAAAGGTATGTCCTACCCTCTCCCATTTCCTCTCCTTGGTCAGAAGGATTATCACCAATTTGGGATGCATCTGGTAGCCATCCTCGCTGAAGGACAGATTCCTCCCCTCAAAAGTCACATTGATTAGATACCTAGAAATATAAAAAGAGAGAGAGAAAGATTAAGCATGGATATAGGTTTGTTAGAAACAATGCTATAAAAATCTTATGCCTCCAACTCTGTTCTGTTAGGAAGCTAAAATGAATATATATCAAAATAGGAAAAAAAAAGCTTCAATGCAGAAGAAGAAATGTATGAAGACTTAGAACAACGCATAGAGAGAAGAGTGGGAAGTAGGAGCAGTAAATTCAGAGAAATGAACTTTCAAGTAATAAAGCAGAAAGAAGAAAATAAAATTAAAAAACAAGACATGGAAGGGAAACAGTGAAATTACAAGATAGTATGAGAATGAAATATGAAAAAGTACTAGGAAAAATAACAAGAAATAAAAACTTAAAAAAGGAAGGCAAATATAGGGAGGAAATGAATGCCAAAAGAATTTCTCTCTTTTTTAAAACTGTGAGCAAATAACCATGATACACAAAATCTAACATTCATAAACACTGCTGGGTCAAATAAAATATACATCAGAGTTAATCTGATACATATTCAATAATATATATATATATATATCATAAACATTGTGCTGCATGCTAATTGAGCATATACTGAAAATGGTGAGGACATCTCAAAAACAAATTTCATTTATTTCAAAGTTTTCCCAATTCTGTTTCCAGTTGGTCAGACCTGGTACAGAACATAACTTTGCTTAGATTTTTCTGAAAAACCAGAGAACTAAGATCTAAAATACTAGATACTAGGTATAGGATACTCATAAAGTTACAGCCAATTTCCCCAGAGTTAGGGGAGTGTCTAGGAGAAACCTATTATTACAACCTGTACCTTTATCCTTACCATAGCATAGGGGTTGAAAGATGCTGAGGAGGCAAAAACAATAGCGTTTTTGAAAGAAAAAATAGAGAGCAGCTCCAGGATAAGCTAAGGGAGGCAAAAGCTGTAAAGTTTTGAAAGGAAAACTAGAGAGCAACTTCAGAATAACTGGAAGAAGGAAGATGCTCTCTGAGGATCTTTTGAAGATAAGTAACACACATAATTCATGAAGATTCAAATATATATAGGCTTCCTCAATTCTTGAGCAGAGCACATCAATAAATCAATCAATCAACAAGCATTTATTAAACATCTCCTATGAACCAGGAACTGTGATAAACTCTGAAATTATAAAAACAGGAATGGAAAAATCCCTTTTCTCAAGGATCTTATATGTGAGAAAATATACATGGATATGTGTGTGTGTGTGTGTGTGTGTGTATACACACACACACACACATATATATATATATATATATATATATATATATATATATAAGTTTATCTATAAAATAAATGTATATGTGGGAAAATATTTTAAAATACAGGGTAATTAAGGAGGAAAATCACCAGAAGTTAGGGGAAATCAGGAAAGACATTGTACAGAAGGTGGTGCTAAAGGTGTATTGAAGGAAATGAAAGATTTAATGAAAGAGGTACAGATGAGGAGGTAATGTTTTTCAATCATGGGAGAAGGTCAGTGTAAAGATAGAGAGAGATAGGAGATGGAATACCATGAATCAGGAACAGAGAGAAGGCCAGGTTGACTGACTTGTAGAACATGAGAAGGTTGAACTAGGTAGGGGCCATATTATGAAAAACTTTAAATGTCAAACAAAAGACTTTCTTCCTTTCTTTCTTTTTCCTTCCTTCCATTCTTTCTTTTTCTTTCCTCTCTCTCTCTCTCTCTTTCCCTTCCTTCCTTCCTTCCTTCCCTCCTTTCTTCACTTTTTCTTTTTCCTTCCCTCTCTCGCTCCTTCCTTCCTTCCTTCCTTCCTTCCTTCCTTCCTTCCTTCCTTCCTTCCTTCCCTCCTTCCTTCCTTCCTTCCTTTCTTTTTTCCTTTCTTCCTTCCTTCCTTTCAGGTAATCAAGAATACTGCTCATGTCATGTCATGTCATGTAAACTGTCTGAGGCCATATTTGAACTCAAGGATCAGTGCTCTATCTACTGTTGCCCCCAAAACATTTATTTATTATACTAGATATGATAAAGAACTGCTGGAGAGTGCTGGCTGAGTTTAGGATTGTCAGACTTGCAGTTGAAGAAAATCAATTGGACAGCTATATGAAGCCATCACAATAGTCTAGGTAAGAGAGGATGAGAAGCTGGACTCTTGATATTAAAGTGTTAGCAGAGAGAATGGAACAGCTTTCAAAGATGTTAAGGAAGTACAAATGACCAAATATATTGAGTAACTGGATATTTGAGATGAGAGAGGTGAGGAATCAAGGATAAAACTAAATTTATGAACTGGGAGTGGTGGAGACTAAAAGGAAGGTGAAGACCTTGACAGAAACAGGGAATTTTGAAAGACAGGTGGCCTTAAAGAAAAGATAATGAGTTTTGGTTTGAATACATTGAGTTTGAGATGTCTCCAGGAAATTCAATTTAAAATGTCAAATGGGTAGTTGGTGATGTGGAAGAGAGACTGGGTTGGATATAGAGATCCAGAATCATCAGCATAGATATGATAATCAAACCCAAGAGGGTAAGATCATTAAGAGATAAAGTAGAGAAAGAGAATATGGCCTAGAGGAGAACTTAAAAAAAATTACTCACAAATAGGGGATATGATATTATGTGGGAAAAGGTGAAGAACTTACAGATTAAGCACATATTGATCAGACACTGTTAGCTAAAGTAGATCAAGCCTACAGGCCTCAGTTTCGGCTTCTCCAGAATCACGTGATTTTAGATAAGGCCTGGACTATACTCCATTGTCCAACGAAGGGAGTGGCCAAAAAACTGTATATCACCTTGTCTACTACATTCCACTGGCCAACTAGGGGAACAGTAGACTTATGTGATCAATCACAACATATAGAGGGCAGGATTTTGAAGGTTCTTTGTCTGAAATGTATAAAAGCTGTAAGCATTTTCAAGGCTCTGGCCCTATCTTGCTGTGAAATTTGGCTCGCAGACCAGGATGGGATAGATCCGCTTCTCGAGAATCTAATAATAATTCTGCTTTCTATGAGTGATCTCTGTAGTAGTCAAATTGGGTGGGTCTTTTTGTCCCAAACAATCAGCAAAGGATATTAAAAAGAAGTTGTTGGACAGATAGAAAGAGAATCAGGCCATGAAAACTCAGAGAGAAGTGAGTTCTCAGGAAGAGAAAATCATTAGAACTTTTTAATGTAATGGAGAAGTAAAAAAGGATGAGATCTGAGGAAACAAATTGAATTGGCAGCTTGGACAAAGCAGTTTTAGTTGAGTGATGAGGTAAGGTGACAGACTATAAAGGATTAATAAGAAGAGGATTTAGCAGAGTCTACCAATATAGATAAATTTCTAGGAATTTAACTGAGAAAGGGCAAAGAGATAGAAGGTGACTGCTTATTTAGATAGGTAGAGTCCAGTAGATGACTTTTAAGGGTGAAGACTTAGACATATTTGAAGATAATAGGGGTAAAAACTAGAATATTGAACAAGATTAAAGGTTGGAGGAAATGGTGATGACTGATAGGAAAATTTACTGGAGGAGACAGTAGGGGATGGGATCAAGGGTGCATGCAGAGAGGTTTTGGTCTGTACAAGAAGAAGAGCTATCTAATTAACAGACTGGAGTCAAGGTGTTTTTAGATAAATGCAAGGGGAGAAGAGGGAGTACATGCCAAATGGCTTTACTTGTCTCAGTAAAGTAAGAATCAAGGTTTGAGGAAAGAAGAGGTTTGCAAGTGTTTCTGTGGGAAATAAGGAATTAGAGAAGATTAAGATTTCCTCCCTGCCTTGAAAGTCCACTTGAAATTATATGACATTTATTTTTAGTATCAGGATAACCTGAGTTCAAAGCATGGGCCAGTCATCTAATTTTTGTTTGCTTTAGTTTCTTCAACTGTAAAATTTTATATATATATACATGTCCTAGGGTTGTCATAGGGATAAAAATAAGATAATATCTGGGTTTTTGGTGTTCTAAGTGTTTTTTTTCCCAAGGCAATTGGGGTTAAATTATTTGTCCAGAGTCACCAGCTAATAAGTATAAAGTGTTGAGACTGGATTTGAACTCAGATACTCTTGACTTCAGGGCTCTATCTACTGTGCCAGCTAATTTCCCCCAAAATAATATCTGTAAAGTGATCTGCAAGACTTAAATCACTGTATAAATGCTACCTGAATAAATAGTGTAGCAAATTGTGTTGTAGGGAAGACTCTTGTCTTCTAGTTTTATTAGACTAGATAATCTCTGAGGTACCTTGTAATTTAAAATTTTTGTAATTCTAGAAGGTATCTTCTTCCTATAAGCTTGGAGGAAATGGGGGGGGGGAGGTTCCAGCCAGGTACAATGAGCTGACATCCATACATACCTGAGGAGAATGGTTCATAGGATTGGGCCCCAAATTAATCAAGCATAGCCAAGAGAACATGTGTTCCGAGTTGTTTTATTACAGTGTTCATAGTGGCACACATGTTCAGATTAGCAAGAACTATGAAGGTAATTGAGAGGTGTGCCAGTGAAATCCTCCCTGCCACCTGCACCCCAATCCCCACCCCATTTCACTGCTGGCTGCTATGATCTGATAATTAGCACATTCCTCACTGAAGAATTCCCAAAGGGGTGCTCATTACAACAACATTAATGCAACTGTGCTAATGATAATTAATGCTCCTTTACCATAACTGCCCAAGAAATCAATAACAATTAGCTCCATGTTCACATGACGTGTGCTGCTAAACCTCATGCCTGGTGCTTCCTAAAGGAGAAGATTTTTTAAATGGGGTATTTAAAAATACCATTTAAATCTCCATTTAAAAAATCTGGAAAGGTGAAAGTGATATAATCAGAGAGAAGGTGTTGCCTTACTTGAGGGGGAGGGAGACGCAAGGGTTGTAGTCAAGTAAACAGATGGGAGAGCTCTTTAATACATTTATAGAAAAGATATGGATTACCAAAACCAGTAAAATGTCTATTCTCTATATCATCCCACAAACTAAAAGTGGAACAACCAGGTAGATCCACATAATCAAGTTGCCAGAAGTGGCTCTCTGGAGAACATGGAACAGAGCCCTTGTGGTTCACTTTTCCTTTGGGCTACTCTCTGGAAATTAGCTCCTTATTCAGGATCGGCAGCTGGCTTCAGAGATATAAGTCAAAGACAAAGTAGCCCCCAAAATCCTCTTTTTCGATTTAATTTAATAAATCCTACTGTGCAGCTACTGTATGGGACAGACTGTGACAGGTTTTAGGTGGATAAGATGGAAGAAGACTAAGGATTGGAACATCATAGTACTGAAGAATTTACATTCTGCAAAGTAGAGTAAGGGGGAAGATAAAACAAGTGTACAGATAACTACTCTATAAAGCAAAATATGACAAATCACATGAGAGGTGCAAATGAAGGTTTGTGAAAAAGTTAGCATTTGAATTGGGTCTTCAAAATTGACTACATTTTAAGAGGTGGAATTTGATTGGTTGGGGGTGGAGGATGGAGAATGGAATTATACATAGAAGCAATATTATGAGTGAAGTCCCAGAGGCAGGAAAGCAAGGGTTATCTTTTGGGGGAAAAGTGGCCCAAGTTGGGTAAAGTGAAGTATAGAGGTAGGCAAACAGTAAAATAATCTAGAAGGATGGGCTGAGGACAGAGAATAGAAGTCCTTCAAAACTATGATAAGGAATCTTTATTTGGCAGATAATGAGGATTAATTAAAGATTGTTTTAACAGGGAGGAATAAGTTTAGGGATTTATTTTAGCAAGATTCACCTAATCTCTAGTAATATATATTTCTTCTCAGTCTAGTATTCTTCTAGTATTCTTCAAATCTATTTTTAAAACTGATTATTCAGTCAAGTTATATTGATGTGTTATTAATGTATTGTCTGATATTAAAATTAACTAATAATTATTAGCATTATTAATTATTATGTTATGCAATAATAACTCCAGGAAGCATCTTCTAACATATGCTCTTTAGAACCTATTCTTTATCATATGGCTTTTTTTGTTAGTTTGTTTTTGCTAAGGCAGTTGGGGTTAAGTGACTTACCCAGGGTCACCCAGCTAAGAAATGTGAAGTGTCTTGAATTCAGGTCCTCCTGCCTTCAGGGCTGGTGCTCTACCCACTGTGCCACCTAGTAGTCCCATGACTTGATGTTTTTAGCAAACATGTCAAAACTATACATCCAAGTGAAGGGTAGTCCCATCAAATTAGTTCCCTTGAGAAACTGTACACCTATTCTGATTCTGTTGACATTGCCTTTAATGTTATTCATACTTCTCTTTTCAGAATTCAGTATTCAGAAGCAGCTCTTAAGCTACGTAAGTTAGTCCTATTTACTGTTTTATAATAAGACATTACTGCTTAATGGAAACATTTTTTAGTTTGATCACTCACCTTTCATCAAAGGTGGCTCTGAATAAATTTTAGTTGTTTTCCAAATTAGACACATTTTGACAATATGAAGATCTATGGTACCCTCTATTTCAAACTGGGCTGTGATTTAAGATTTATCAACCACTGAATAACTTCAAAGCAATGATTGTTTTATTTTTGCCTTTGTACCGTAGGTCTTAGCACAGTGCTCATTGATTTACTGATTCAATATGCCATAGACTTACATGACAACCTTGAAAGAATTCTAAATATATGTTGAACAATGCAGCATCACCAGAATAAGTATGCCTTAATCTACCTCCCATGATAATTTATTATTTTTATATTTATTCTGTATATGGATTTATTCCTAGTGATGTCTCCAGTTAGAATAGAAGTTCCTTGTGGGCAGGCATTGTTTCCTTTATTGCATTTGAACTTCTATTCCCTATTAAGTAGATACTTAATCAATGTGTTTTAACTGGTTTATTCCCCTATACACCCAGACATAGTTGGATATTCTCTGGAAAACAATCAAGCCAAATTTATATAATGTCAAACTATCAGGCACTAGAGTTACCAAGGATAGCAGCATACTATGGCCCACTAGAAATGTGCTTGAAGAACATTGATCACCAAAAACCAATTTATTATTTTCAAAATGATTCTTTTAGATGTATTATTTCATTCCTATCTAATAATAACCCCATTAGTTAGATAATGTATTATCCCCCATTTTTTTCAATAAAAAACAGAGTCCTGGATAAATGAAATATTTTAGCTGCAGCTCAAAGTCATATCTTTTGATTAAATTAGTGCTTTTTCTTTTCCACCAAGCAAGTAGTGGACCACTGAATTTAGGGGCAAAGATGCTGGTTCTAATCCTGTTTCTACTATTTACTATCTGTGTGAGTTTAGTGAAATTGCTTAACTTTTCTTTCCTCTTCCCCACTCTCCCCCCAGGCTTACAGAATTGTTAAGGTCTTTCTAAGTTGTATATTCCACAAACCAGTTTTCCTTTGGTTATTCTTCAGGCAAATTCCCTATTGTTCTCTGGGCAAATTCAACCCTGATTGTGGACACATCATAACTGTAGACTAGAAAAATATGCCTATGAAGGCATTAAGTATTACTGGGAGGTGAATATTAGGCCACTGAACTTTACTTGCTGATAAAGGACCAACAGTTTGATGCTTTTCACATTTTAATCTTGCAGAATTTCATGGTGTCAGCATGATATTAATTGATTTTCCTAGCATTACTGGTTAGAGTTACATTTGATTTCAATGAAGTTCCCAGCAATGGAGAGTCAATTAGTCATAAAATTTTATATACACAAAGTCGACTTCCTGAAGGACTTGAAGATAACTTGGTCAAGATTTAAAAGTTAGAATCACATTTATATGGCACCTCAAAGATTATTATCCATTTAAGTTTTACCTTGATATATGATGGGGATAGGAAGGTTATCTTATACTCTCAAAAGGTATACTAGCAAAAATAAAACTGTGGCAGATACTACCAATTTGGAAAAGCATGGAATGTAAGCATATTTTTGCTCTCAAAAAAAACCAATCTACTTAAGTCCAGGTAAGAAAACTATCAGTTTAGCCATAAAGTTGAAATTTTCAGTCATGATAATTCCTGACAATTGTCTATCAAGTTATTTTACACCATAATTGATAGAGGAAATATGCACCTAATGAAATTACAACTCACTGAAGAAAGTATTAAAAGTTTAAAAGGTACTTTCTTTATAATGAATCTTCAAGTATGTTTTCCCCCATTTTACAGAAAATGACATTGAGGATCAGAAAGTAAGCATCATATCCAAGGTCATATAGCTAATAAGTAGTTAATAAGGATTTAAACCTTTGTCTCTCCTGATTTCAAGTGCAATATTCTTTTCACTACATTTTGATAGTTCTTAACACAGAGGAAGCAAGGATTTGTTGGTGGTGGTGATGGTACGGTTATTGTTGTTGTTTTGGAGAGGTATTTTTGAGACTGGATTTCCCTGTCTCTCTCAGACTGGAAGTGTAGTGGACACTCATTAACCCAATCCCACTATTGCTCCTTTTTCTGACCCTGGATAGTGTGCACCTCCCTCAGTACTATCCTGGAGCCACATAGAACTTCAGCTTTGCCTTGCTGTAGCTCAGAATTCCCAAGCCCGAGTGACCCACCAGTCTCAGCCTCCTCAGTAAGAGCGATTAGAGGAACGCACCAATTTGCCTAGTTAGAGAAGTTCTCCAAACATCTTTTCTCCTGACCTCTCAGAGCCCTCTTTGAATACTTCATAATTCTCCCTTCTTCCCTATCACAGTATTCCTCAGAGAACTAGCTTTGCTACCTTGTTAATGCCACATTAATAAAAGGTAGCACAGTACCAAAACCTATTTTTCAGGCAAGCAATTGCATAGAATTTGATAATGGGAAAGCAAATCTGCCCTATCTCCATGCCCCATAAGCCCTAGGCATCTTTCCTGTCAAGATCTGGCAGAATATCAAGGGCAACAGATGTGTTACTGGCAGCAGCCCAGGAGAGCAGAACTCCAGGGATGAAATATGATGGCAGGACCAGGCTAAGAAATGTGAGCAGGTGAAGTTGTTTAAAAACAAAAACTAAACTAAAAACAAACAAACAAAAGTCAACTGTGTGTATTTAAAGACTGTACTTAAAAGAAAAAGAAATTCACAGCACAGCTATAAAATTCTCTTCTTAGTTCACAGATTGAACACTCAATATACTGGAAAGTTGCCTGATACAAGTGATCATATCTTCTAGATAGTGCTTTCAGTAGGCAAAAATGCCAAAAGGATAATGAGGCTGTATTTACCATATGTATTTCTATTTTTTCATTACTGTCTAATTGCATTTACTAAGCAGAGCTTTGCCCTTCCTCTATCATTTTTAGCTCTCTGTTGCACACTAGGATAAAGTTATCAAAACATTTAACCCTCAGTTGCAACATAATTCTAAATTAAAATAAAACCCAACTATTTAGTGGAGGACCTATAAACATCAAGGCAGAAGGGGCATCTTATGCATCTTTCTCAGGATCCATGTTTGTCATCTCTCTCCTTTTTTTCTAAATTCGACCCTTCCCCTCCTCCAATCACTTCTATCCTCTTAGCTTCAGAGCTCAATCAAAATCAGTTCCTAACTGGTCTTTCTGCATTGTCTCTCATTACTCCAACCTATTCTCCATACCATTGTCCAGGAACTTTTCCTTACGCAGAGATATGACTCTGTCACTCCTCTATTCAAAAAATAAAAATTCTAATGGCTCCCATCCCTTCTAGGATAAACTATAATCTCCTCTATTTACCTTTTAAGGTTTTTTAGCATCTAGCCCTAATGCTTTCTACATTCTCTTTTTATATTGTTCACTCTTTTGTACTCTAAGATCCAGACAAATAGGCATTCTCTCTGTTTCTCACATGGCACTCAGTCCCCGAACTGATCATCCATCATGTCTAGAATCACTCCCTCCTCATATTCTCATTAAAGAATCTTTTGCTTCTTTCAAAATACAGCTAAAGTAACAGAAGAATCATTGCCTGATTCCCTCAAATGTGAATGTCTTCCCTCTGTAATTTGCTTATATTTATTTGTTTTTCATTTGTTTTTATTTATTCTCTTTATACATATTGGATCCAATGTATGTATATGTTTATATGTGTACTTATTTACTCCCCTATTACTTCTTGTGAATAAGGTCTATTTCATTCATTTTATCTGTATCCTAGCATCTAGCATAGTGCCTGATACACAATAATAGTTCACATCTTAATAAGTGCTTCTTGAGGGATGATTTATTGATATTCTGTACGACTATTGTTGGACTATAGAAGACACAGAAAGACATATTACCCTGTAAGGTCATCTGTGGTGAAACATACTTAGTCTTGGCACCACATTGAAATAAGGGGAATCCTATAGGAGGAAGGAAGTAGGGGTCTTTAGCCTGGAAAGATTAGATTAAAGACAATGGGATATGCAAAAAACATTTTCCTTCTTTTCTCTTCTTTGTTCCTTCCTTTTCTTTTCTTTTTTGCAAATACACAAGAAGAAATGAACTTGTTCTCTTTAACTTCGGGTAACAAAACTAGAAATTACAACTACAAATTTAGACTTGATATCTTACTAAAAATTTAAATTACCTACTAGTAGATTGGCCATCATAGACAATGATCAGTTTTTCATTAGACATCTTAAGAAAATGCTGGGTCATCTCTTGTCCAATGTGTGGTGGAGGACATTTTTGGGAAGAATTTAAATAGTTGCTAAGGGTTCTTTTAATTCTGAAATTCTGTGATTCCTTGAATGGGTAAATAAAAAAGGTAAAATAAATAAGAGGATATATTATAAAATATGGATACTTGGGATGTGACAGATCATCCCATGAAATATGTGCAGAACTACCCTTATTGCTTCCAGCAGACCACATGAGCTAACACAGTATTTGGGTTTTGAGGAAACTCTTGACTGAGCTGGGGAAATTTCATCATTTCCCAAAGTACCCAAAATGCTGAGGTAGCGTGTGTAGTAAACTGAAAGCAAGGACAGCTAGTTACATGTTCCAAGAAAAGATATTCCTGGAAAGGGGGAAGGGAGGAGTTAGTAGCCTGAGATACTATCCTTTGGATAAATGGAGATATATCTTCAAGTAGAATTTCTAGAGAAATTACTCCTGGAAAAGATAAGTCTTTTCTTCACAATTTCTTTCTTCTAAAGGAATGACTAGAAAGTGATTCCTAGGTAATTATGTCTCCAGGGAAGGTGTGTGAAAAAAAATTCCATTAAGCTCTACACATGGGTATGTCAAAATGTGGTCAAAGATTGAGGGTAGGATGCAGAAAGGATAAAAGTATTTGATCTGAAGTGATCCATTAGCTTTAGAGGATATTTATCTTTGGCACCAGTAATAGGCACCTCTAGGAAAATTCTTGATTTCTAATAAAGAATACAGACAAATATCTAGCTAACTCCTATCCTTCTTATTCTGTCATCCCTGTGCCAATAAATCCAGCCTACTGAAGTACAAAACCTAATTTTCAATCCCTGTTGCTCATTCTCCCATTTATTTCTTCTGCTCCCTCCTCCAATACTTTGTCATATCTGCCCACCCCTTTTACTGAGCCCTCTGGAACTTGTGTAGCCTTCAAGTCTTCTGTCTTCAGATCCCTTATTTCTTGGCATCCCTTGTTTTCTTTAAGATTTTGCTTAAATATCATCTTCTAAATATAGCTTTTCCCAAGCTCCTAAATGTGTTTCCTCCCCAAACTCTTTTGTATTATTATGTGTGCATATGTATGCACGTAGATAGATAGATAGATAGATAGATAGATAGATATACACATACATATACTTTTATGTGTAAAGATTATCTCATATGATAGAATTTAAACTTTTTAGGACAGGGATTTTCCTTTTTATCTTTGTGTTCCCAGCCTTTCAAACTGTATCAACCCCTAGTTGTTGTTTATTAATTGATTTATTGACAGAACAGATAGACAAACCCAGAATGTGTAAATTTGATAAGGAAAGTTTTATTGGGATCCAATTAGTGGATTGAATAAAGTCCTGAATAAATATTTTAGAAATAGGGGTAGAGTGAAAGGATACAGTTGTGGAATGCAGATTTGTTAAAAGAAAGATGTACTACTGGTCATCCTGCCATCTAGGGGAGGGGGTGGGGGGAAGGAAGGGAAAAATTGGAACAAAAGGTTTGCCAATTGTCAATGCTGTAAAATTACCCATACATATAACTTGTAAATAAACGGCCATTAAAAAATAAATAAATTCCAGACTACATGAGTTAAAAAAAAAAAGAAAGATGTAATCCTAAGTGGATACCAATGTATCTACACAGGTATATATGTGTATGTGTTATATGTATACAAGTGTGTGTGGAGCGACAGAGTGACAGAGACACACAAAGGAAGACACAGACAGACACATAAAGAGAGACAGAGAAACACAGAGAGAGACAGAAACAGAGACCAAGATGACAGAGGCAGGGAGAGATAGAGACAAAAAGACAGAGCCAGAGGGTATGTTTAAAGGTACAGTGAATGAGAGAGGACATGTGAAAATCACATATGTTTTTCTAAATGCTAGTTAGTGGTCCCAGAAGCAAATAGATTATCAGGCAAAAGATACCTGTGGGATTATCTCTGGTTATATAATGTTGTTTCTATCTCTTATCATGGTGCTAGTTTTGTTTCCAATCTCAGCCAGTTTAGAGAATTTAAAGGGAATATCACAAACATGGGAACAAATAATAGCGAAATGTCATTCATTGAAACATTTCAAATTTCTGAAAAGGGCCTTTAATCATTAACATTTTCCAGGGGAAGCCAGAGTCAGTTCATCTCACACTAATCTTTTTTGTTCTTTTTTATTCACAAGAGGACAAGGTCCATGAACACCAACTGCACTCTCACAAGGGACTTAGTTAAAAGGAACATGTAATAATCTCTTTCTGCAGTCCTATGTGGGGGTTATGATTTTGCTGTTTTTTCTTTGTCAGGGGATCCCAGTTCTTTCTCGCCCTCTGTAGGTTTATGTTTCCATGGAAACATACTCTTTAATGTCTCTAAAATCACTTTGCATTTAAACCACTAACTCTCTTCCAGCCAAAGCAGATCATAAAGAGAATTGACCATTTTGAAGTGGAAACCTCTTTGCTTTCTATAGTAGACCAAAATTCTCAAATAAATACTCTTGACATGTCTCTATTTTTAACCACAATCTACATCATGATCTGATTTCTTTGCTTACTAGTTTACTGACAAAGTATTCTTTCTAAAAGATGCAAAGAACAATTAAATACCAAAAACAATAGCCTTTTATCAATCTTTTTTTTCCCTTAGACCTTTCTGCAGTATTTGATAGAGTTGATATCTTCCTTGCTAAAACATTTCATTACTTTGGCTTATGGAGTACAAGATTGTCCTAGTTCTTATAGGCTATTCCTCTTTGTCTCCTTACTGATTTTATTTCCTCTTGCCTCCCCCATATAAGGATGTACTTCAAATCTCTGTTATTCCTGCTCTAATGCCTAATTCTTCAAAGTGTAATTTCATTCTTAGGCTTCAATCAAATGGTACAGATATGGATCCTAAATTTCTAGCCCTGACCTCTCTGAACGTCAGTTCTGTATCTACAAATATCTGTTCTACCTCTTATTTGACTTCCCACTGCCATTAAAGATATTCAAAGATAGTTTCTCTCAACCCCTAACTCCAAACCTTTAGAAACCCAGATCTCCCTATTTCTTTTCAATTTCCCAAGTCTCTTCTATGCAAAACCTCAGCACTATCTGTAACTCTTTGCTGTTTTCTGTGTGATTTTAGCCTTATGCTATGAATAAAAGTGCCTCTGGTGACAGTAATGATAAGTGGAGAAGGAAATGTTTGCCCTTGGGAGCAGCACTTATAGCAACCAGTCAATTCAGTTTAAAAAATCAGTAAACCATGTGTGCAAAAGATCAGTTAAAGTGACTGGCATTCTATATACAAAACAACTAGATGATTGACAGAATTTTATACTTTTTAATCAGCAGCAATGTCATATAGTTTCTTATTCCCCCAAGTTATATTCACCTCATGGCTTGCTACCCTGAATGTGAAATGGTATGACAGTCATATTCCTGTCCTGAGTAGATACAGAAGAATCACATTACTACTGCCATAAGTTCTTCATGCTTCTATTATGACTAGGAACCCCCAAAAGAGAAAGAACAAAGCAAATCAATTCTTATCAAGACTAAGAAAAATCAAAGATGCATTGCTGGTCATTAGATATCATCCATAATGTAATAAAATTGTATTAATTGGCAGGAGCAGTCAATATTTCAATTTTTAGCATTTGTGATTCATCAAACTATCATTCTGCAGTTTCAAGGCCTTAATCTCTCTAATTTGACCTAAACAACACCCATACACATCACACTATATAATTTGTCAGGGTCTACATTGCTATGGGTAGACTAGGCCCATTAGTCCATTAAGTCCTAAATAATATGTAAGTCACCTAGTAAATTTTAAAAATATTCATAGTAAATAGCCTTTATACTCATTTTCTTATAAATTTGGACAAAGTAGATTTTTCCTTAGTACACTCTGATTGGATGTTAGATATACTCAGAAATTGGAAGGTTTAGGAGTGGGGGGAAATATCCAAAAAATGTCATACTAAAGAAGGTCATCGTCCCAAATTTTCTCATTTCTCATTCAGAGTGATAAAAATTTTTTTCATGAGGGAAAAAAAGGATCCCTTTCCCCTGAATTTCATATTTCTAGCTACAAACATCTTTATATTATTAATTATTCACATTAAGAGTTCTCCTATGTTTGGCATGACTATTGGACTGCTAATGGATCAGGGATATGAGTGGCACAAGAGAGTGCTATACTTACTGGAGATAATATAAAAAGAACATTTTCTAAGGTCTCTTACAGCTTTAAGATTCTTCAACTTTACCTGAAAGTAAATGGCAATTTACCATGGTTCTAGATATCTACTTTGCTTATTACACAAAAAAGTAAAGAAGCAATACAGATGTAAATAAAAATATTTGATCTGAAAAGTTTTAAATAGCACTAAATCTCAGTAAAGGTTTAAAGCTTTAAGCTGGTAGTTACTGTATTGAAATTAATTTTGAACAATGGTCCTTCAGAGAGATAGCAAAGTGACCTTTAAAAAAAAGGAATGGCCTGGGAGTGATGATGAATTGGGTTGCCACTGTCACTGACCAGTAGTGTCACCATGGGTAAGTCACTTACTCTCTCAGTCTCAGCTTTCTTTTCTGCAGAAGGAGGAATTACTCTATCTGTATTACCTACTTCACAGGGCTAGTGTGAAGATCAAATTAGATAATATATGTAAAGAGCTTAGCAAACCTTAAGGCAATATACAAAAGCCAGTCAATATTATTCAGAATCATCTGAAACGATATAAAGATGATTGTCATTTATCTGATTTACTTTAAATAACTAGGAATTTTTACTTAACTTGGTGGAAATTCAGGGCTTCTGGCACCTTTCCTCCTCCATGACCAAAACTTTTTTTTTCCTTTAATTGTATGAAGCTAAAAATATACTTCCTAAATTTTGCAAGGAAAGAGAAAGATTCCAGAATTCCTAGTGGATGATGGCTCCCATGACAACAGGAGAAAGAAGGGGAAAAGAAGAGATAGAGAAAAAGGAAGACACACACAAAGAGAAAATGCGATAGAGTGCTGAGTAATGTTTCCATGGCAACTGTATTACATGTGCAGAGAACTGCCAAAATAAGTCAAGATCCAGTAACCAATGGGAGAAGGAGTGGAAAGAGGTCCTGAAGTAGGTAATAGTTAGCTAAGGAAAATGAATTCTCTTTGTGGGTTTATCTCATCTTCATATTGTTTCCAAACCACACCCTAACCCCTATTATAAATGACAACGTTCTTGGAAAAAAATTGTCTTCTGCAAATTCCACCTCATTCAGAGAGACTTCAGGATAACAGGGATGAAGTTTATGAGCCCTGAGAAAGAATCCAAGGAGGATGGAGGGGGTGGTGGTGGATCATAAATGATAAAAATCATGTCTCTCTAGATGTCAGCTTGCTTTTCCAAATTTCTAGATTAATTTGAGCAAAATAGATATACTTGCTTTCACACTCCAGATGGTTGAGAGAGGAAGAAGCATTCAAAAGATCTTAAATCAAAGTTATGCTGCAAAGATAGGTACAGAAACAATGAGTTTGATTTTCAGCTAACTAAGTAGGTTCTTCCCACATCACAATTCTTTTTTTTTTAATTCATTTGGCAATGCCTGTCTGAAATACAATATAGAACCCTAACTAAAATTATTGTAAAGTGTGGACTTCAAAGTAGATGTAAGTGGAGAGATTAGGTGCTCAAAAGGGTTTTAGATATTGAAAGGCTATTGAAAATTTTCCAGTAGGATGGTAAACAATATGCCCCTTCTTACAATTCTATTAACATCATGCCATAAGCTGATGAAATTACATCAATAATTAGTGACTATTCCTTGGGACGGGGATGTATAAGCACTGAATGAAGGGCAGAAAAGCATCCACAAACCATGTGCTTTCTCTCTTACATATTCAATTTATTCAATAAAAATTTATGCTTTTGGAAAAATGAGCAAACAACAAAATAAAGAATTCCTATATTAAAAAACTATTATGGTAAAGGGGTACGCAAAACACAAATCTAATTGAAGAGAAGGCTTCAAGATATCTATAAGCAAAGTCACAAAGAAAAATACAACTTGAGTACCTATTCAACTATAATAAGAAAAGTAAGACAGAAGTCTGTTTTTCAAAGTGTTGGAAATATTTTTATAAGTGAATTGAGAATGTTAAAAGAAAAATTGGAAAAGAAGTGAAAATTATGGAATAAAGAATTGAAAATAAGATTAGCATCTTGGTACAGAGGTACAAAACTTTATTCAACAAAATGTTGTTGTCCATTCATGTCTGACAGTTCTCCATCTCATTTTACATATCAGAAAACTGAAGCAAATAGAATTAAGTGACTTGCCCAAAGACACACAGCTAGTAACTATATGAAACCACATTTTGGACTTAGGTCTTCCTAAGAGCTAAGTGGATTCACTAGGTGTCACAGCAGATACAGGCTTATAGCCAGGACTCAGTTTTTCCTTCTCTAAGATGAGCTATAAAGGAAATTGCTAAATCCCTAAAATGGGATCAGGAAGAATCAGAGATAACTGAACTAATTAATTTCCTGACCCCAGGCCCAAGAACATAACTGAAAATCTGAATAGAACAAACATAAGATAATATGTTTCTCAGAAAACAAAAAATACATAATCAAAAGGCTAACAGAATAGCAAAAATAATGCTATTAATATAGTTGAGGAGTGAAAATTTAAAAATCATAAGACAACCTGAAAACCATGACCAAAGGAAGGAAGGAATGAACAAACAAAGGAACAAAGGAAGGAAGGAAGGAAAGTACCTGAACATCCTATTTCCAAGATTCATAATACATACCTGCCTAGAGTCACTAGAACCAGAAGGAAAAATAGAAAAATAAAGAACTCATTAGTTACATGCTAGGAAACTGAAAAAAATTAAAACTTCCATGAACACTATAATCAAAGTATTTCTTTCAATAGAAGAATGATTGATTCTTGGCTAGACATGGAGTACATTTAAAAAGGATAGGTGAAAACATAATTTTTCAGTGTTTCATCAAGAAGGCCATAAAATTAAAAGAACAGGCAGAAGGAGAAACTGCCCACAAAAATCTGACAAACCTGAAACTAGAGACAAAATCCAATTCAGTACAGGAACACTTGCTGAAAAGAGAGCATGTAATATGCAAGAAAAAAATATTCAAGAAAAGAGTCACTTTGCTTATGGAAAAGAAGAAAGTTGATAACTAAACAATTTAAGAAAATTATTTATAAGGCCGAATGCAAATAAAAATTTTCAGAGGATACTAGTCTAAGAGGGATGAGGTATGCATGAGAATAAAATCCTGAAAACACACAAATTGTCTGAGAAGGAGGGGAGAAAATGAGAGTTATCTCACTTCAGGCTCAGATACGGGGTGGAGAAAAGGACAAGAAACAAATTATTGATGGCAAGAAGAAGATCAAAAAAAAGGAATAGAGGGATGGCAGTTATGGCAAATAGGAGTGTCTTAGAACACATTAAGATGATTAAACTAGTCAATTATTATTTCATGTTTTCTTTTCCAATGAAATTGATCTTTAAAGTAGAAAGGAAAGAACACAAATGCTTAGAAGAAAATAGAAATTCAAAATAAGTGGAGAAACAGTCAAATAACATCTAGCTTCCTTTACTAAGTTCAAGTTACCATATCCTAACAAACAACATCACCCTAGGGTAGTGAAAGAACTTGATATGAAAATTGAGACACTGTCAGAGATCTTTAAAAGACTTTGGAGAAAGTGAGATGTGGAAACCCTAGAGAAATGCAAATGTCCCATGTTTTAAAAAAATGAGATTGCGTATGGAAACTGTAAACTGTAGGCCAGCCAGTGAATCTAAATTTGATCCCTTGTAAATTTTAAAGCATATTGTTAAATGGATATAATTTGAACACTTAGAAAGGGAAACAATGATAACTGAAAACTGATATTTTATAAAAATCAAGAACCGGTGATGCTACAGAGAATCAATAAAGAAACTAATTGACATCTCTCCACCAAAGCAGTAGAATACACAAGAAATCAAAGCAAATTACAAGTCTTTCTATATAATAATAACAAAAAATCTATCTATAGATATATCTATAGATGTATAAACATAGTTATATATATTTATATATGGCTATCATCATTATATAGAGAGACATATAAGTATATAATTACAAAATATTCTTTAAAGAAAAAAATAATGCCAATAAAGAATTGAGGGAAAAACAAATGTTTATTTTTTTAATCATCATATTCTATAGAATATCCAAACATAAGAATAAAATAGACAAGGAACTCAGGAATCATATCACAAACCTGGGACAAAGGCATGATAAAGCAGTGCAGAGACCAATTCCAGACATCTGCGGGAGCTGCCTTCTCTGCCAAAAGTAGAGTAGCTAATAACTTCTTGTCTTGCCTTAATGATAATTTCATCCTTCAAATAGAGGAAACAACAAGGGGAAATTGTATACCACATCTGATTCACAGAAACAAGAAATAACTGGGTATTGGGGTATACTCCCTCCTAGAATTTGTGATACAAAAAAAAAAGGGTAAAACTAAATTTATTCTGATATGAACCACAGATTTTAATAGAATAGATTTCAGAAGGTTGAGAAGGATGAGAAGATTCCCATGGACAAAAATATCTAACCTGAGAGGGGGTGGTCATGGAGGCGAGAGATTAGACTTGCTCTGTTTAGCAATAAAGAGCAGATCTAGGAGCAATGGGTAGAAATTGAAATGTGGAAAGTGTAGGCTTAATGTCAGAGGGGCAAAAAAACTTGTTAATAGTTACAATTGTTCAAGAATAGAATGAACTGCCTCAGAAGGGAGACGTTGAGAAGCTCTCAGAGGAGGTCTTTAAGTAAAGTATGGACAATTAATTGCTGGTGGCTTATAATAAGAATTCTCTTCATGTGTAGGTTAGACTTGTTGGCTACCAAGGTCCCTCTCAAAACTTAAACTGGGTAATTCTGTAATTGGAAGGATATCCACTGCTTATGTTTGTGCTCTGTCAATCTGTCATTGTCTAATGATAGGATCACAGGTTGGAGCTGAAAGTAACCCAAGAAGTCTTCCATTTCAATTCCTTCATTTTATGGATAAAGAAAGTAGGGACTACGGGCAGCTAGATGGCTCAGTGGATAGAGTATTGGCCTTGGAGTCAGGAGGACTTGAGTTCAAATCCAGTGTCAGTGTGTGACTCTGGACAAGTCACTTAATCCCAATTGCTAAAGAAAGAAAGGAGAAAGAGAGAGAGAGAGAGAGAGAGAGAGAGAGAGACAGAGAGAGAGAGAGAGAGAAAAGAGAGAGAGAGAGAGAAACCAAGAAACCTAGGGATCATAGAAATTAAGTCACAGGTAGCAAGAAGCATAAGTAGGAGTTGAATCTGGATTTTCTGAATTCAAAATCAGGACTTTTTATTGTTATTACTATAAAATAATGCATCTTAGTCACTATAACATATTTTTGCTTAGTTATTTTTTATGAGAATAAATTTATTCTAGAAAAGATATGAAATGACACTATTGCAAAGACAAAAGATATTAATAAAATGGATTTTTTAAAGAGCTTAGGTAGTCTCAGGAGTTGATGAATTGACTCTTCAAGTATAGCAAGTTTGTGTACTTGTTGGATTAGATGGCCAATGAGATCTCTTCCATTTCTTGGAATCATGGAATCTCAGAGTCAGTCAACCAATAAGCATTTATTTAGCATTTTACTATGTGCCAGACACGATTAATGCTGGGAATACAAAGAGAGACAAAAATAAATACCTACTCTCAAAGAGCTCCCAGTCTAATGTGGGAAAGCACATATAGACAACTGGGTATAAACAAAACATAGACAATATATCTTAGGAATAATCTCATAGGGGACACACTTACAAAGGATTAGAAAAGATTTCTTTTATACTCTTTTTTTAAAACTTTTTTTCTTTTGGGAAGAGATGTATGTTTTCTTCAATAATGTGACTTTTATGGAAATATAACTTCACATATATCTTCTTATGGGAATTGGGGTTAGGAAAGAAGGAAGAGAATCTGGACCTCACAGTTTTAAAAACAAATGTAAAAAAAAAAAGGTTTTCCATGTAACTAGGGAAAATAAAAGTATTAAATTTTTTTAAAAAGAAAAGACTGTATCTTGAAGTTGATATTTTATCTGGAAAGATGTCAATGAGGGTAAGAGAAAAAGATACAATGGTAGAGAATTCCAGGTCAGGAGATCAAGCAGTGAAAATGCCTAGAATCAAAAGACAGAGAATCTTATCCAATGAAAACCAAGAAGGCCTGTGTTACTATATAACAGAGCACAATGGGATCTTCAGGTTTCTGCTTTTGACATGCTGTGGCAGAAAATCAAGAAATGGTTCTCAAGAGGCTTAACACAAAATAGTTTTAAATCTTTTGTCCACAAACTTCATTCTGTCTGTTTATATAACTAAATATAAGATTCTTTCCAGAGACCAACAAATGGGTGCATTGCAAAGGAAGCTAATTATATCAGTCTTGACATTCTTTCCATGTACAAAATCAGAACAAAGAAAGAACTAGCTGAATGAAAGGATAGCCTATAGATACTCCCTGGAGGGCAAAGAATGAAATTGATGAAGTGCATTTTATTGCAGACACAGAGGCAGCAGAATTTGTTGTTATCAAGTTTTAATGATAAATATCGGCAAATAGTCTGCAATAAAAATTTGTTCTTTTTGTATCCAATTCTTTGTGACCCCATTTAGATTTTCCTTGGCAAAGATACTGGAGTGAATACTGGAGTGATTTGCCATTTTCTTCTCCAGGTCACTTTATAGCTGAAAAGATGAAAATAATTGCAACATTGATCAATATCTGTTGCTGAGGATGAAATGGTTGAGAGACTCCATCAAGAAATAGATAAGGTCTTTGAAATTAAATCATTGTATGCAATGACATTTGAGGACTCCAATCAAAGGTAGAAAAAGAAAGATAAACAAGAAACACAACTGTAGAAGAAAAATGAAAAAGTTACTGTAACAATTTTTTTCTATGTCAGGGATGAGAACCACTGTACCTACATTGTAACATCACACTCACTCCCAGATGTACTTACAGAGGAGACAGAAATAGAAAAAAGCAAGAAAGAAAACAAAAATGGTAATTAAAAAAGAAAGAAAAAGCAGAAAAAACAAATAAAATTTTGCTGGATGTGATACAATTGTGAAGGGATGGGAGGATATCTAAAAGACCAAAGCATACTTCTAGCATGGAAAAAATCTTGGACCTTATGAATATCAAAAACATGGGCTCAAAAATGTTAGTAACTTTTCACCTATATGCCTACTCTCCTAAATTTAAAATATCTTTATGAATTCAAATAATGAGAGTATTAGGAAGAAACAAACAGGTTTTCACAAGTAACATTCAAGAGTGAACCAAATCTTTAACATTTCACTATTAACTAAAAGATGTAGATTTTTTTTACATTGAAATCATGATTGAGAGATCTGTATTTTGTTAAACTAACAATTTCTCTATTAGCCCATGTAACTCACAGGGTCTTGGGCTGCTTCTACTTGAATCTGAAAAGAAGTAGTATGGATGATTTGACATATGACATCCTGGCTAACCTATACTATCTCCTTTTTTTCTCTGCTACTTAGGCTGATCTTTCTTGCCTGCCTGTTAGTGGCATATGGTTTTTGCTCCTGAAAACAACATATAATTCTTACTTCTAGCAGTCACCATCCTTGCAGCCAATAAGCATTTGTGTGCCAGATACTCTGCTGAGTACTGGTGATATAAAGTCAAACAAAAAAAGTTCTTGTTCTCAAGGAGCTCATAGTCTAATAGCAAATAGTGTAAAAACACAGGCCTTGTGGAAGGTTCCTTCTGAAATAGAATAGTGCTTATCTTGGTTCTACTTTAGTATCTCTAAGATGTATGTTAGGGCCATTTATTTTCTTATTACCATTAAGATGGAAAGGGATTATAATATATTTCACTGATCCCCCCAAAAAAGATGTGCGTGATATATTTAGGGGATTGTGCAGAAACTCTTACATTTAGAAGAAAGATAAATTAAATATTTAGATACTTGACTTAGGAATATATACCTTCAAAATAAGTTTTCCCCCCAATGAATTTAAACCTTGGGTCCCTGACTCTCCCATTTTTCGGCTCTCAAGTCTCAATGACAAGCTGAGATATTGTTCAGACCTAATTCTGATTGTACCATTTTCTTCAGCTACAGCAACTTCTCTCTTAGGTCACTTCCCCACATAATTATGAGACCTCAATCTATACATTATAAGATGTAAAAACCACAAAACAAGTTGTTCAAAGATATAAATGGGACACAGCATGTGTCCCTTGGCAATGTTACATGCGGCCAAGTTATTTTCTATTTTAAAAAAAAATGCCTCAAAATCCTACCAAATTTATCCTTGGATAAAATCATAAAGCTCCTGCAATGATTCCCTTTAGAAAAGTAGAACATCATAAATTCTAGTCACAATTTTTCTTCTGTGTAATGATGGAAACATTACCGAGAACTCTGTAACAACCTGGTTGCTGAGGTTGCAATTCCAGCCCCAACTTCAAACAGAGAAGCCTGAGATGATGGAGAGCTGAAGGACACAAGACATTGGGCTAGTTTAAAAATAAAGAATTAACAGCTACAACAGATATGTAGAATGGGAGGAAAGGAAGATTTCCATCAAATTTCTCTGATAAGGGTTTAGTATCTAAGATTTATAGACAACTAACAGCTTTGTGTGTGTGTGTGTGTGTATGTGTGTGTGTGTGTGTGTGTGTGTGTGTAACAAAAAAGCCTTTCTCCAGTAAAAATGAATGCATCTAGGATCATAAAGGAAAGAATCAACTGGAAAAAAAATTGGTAGTGAATATTTCTTTTAAAAGTCTGGTATTCATAATATAGAAAATAAACACACATATTTAACACCAAAACGCAATCTCCATTAGACAAATAAGTTACAGGATATGACTAAAGAACTGAAAATTATTAATAACCATATTAAAGAATGATACAAATCACTAATAATTAAATTGGCAAAGATGACAAAAGATAGAACAAGCCATTTTAGAGGTGTTATTAAAAATTATTCATTATTGGTAGTCATTATTGATAGAGCTTGAATTAGTATTACTGTGCAAAGTATTTTGGAATTAAGCAAATGAAATAAGTGAGAAATCAATACTTTTTGATCCAGAGATTCTAGTATTATGTATATCCTCAGGAGATAATTAATTTTAAAAAGAAGTTTCCATATGCAACAAAATATAGCACCATTTTTTGAGCAAAAAAACATAAATAAAGTAGTTGACATCTATTATAGAATTACTTTTTTAAAATGTATACATGAATATGACAAAATATTATAATCTATAAAAAAGTGTATAATGAATATAAAGAAGCAAAGAAGCATATGAATGGAAGCAGAGTAAAGTAAGCAAAAGCTAGAAAATAATACATGCAATGACAAGAATGTAATGGAAAGCATAACCATAAACAAATGAAAGTGAATTTTGTAAAATTAGAAAGAATAAATATAAGAAAATACCCCCATCCAAACTCATTAACACTTCTCTCATTCTCTCTTTTTTTCTCTCTTTCTCTCATTTCTAGTAGTACTTGCTAGTTTTTCCATTGTGCTACATTTGCCTGGCCATGTCCTGCCTGTAATGTAGGGATTTATGTGCTCACAGTTTGTTTCCTGTTTTAAGACTTAAGGTCTCACAGCTGGCCTGCTCTGGCTCTGCCTCTGGCTCTCTGAGCTAAGATGGAGGGGCAAGAACTACTGGTGTCCATACTTTGGCTAAGTGTTTCCCATTAGATTCCCCACACCACACCTGTGCTGGGGCTGCATTTCCCCTGGCCCAAGTGAGGCAAATCTTTTCTGAAGTCTTTCCAAGATATCTTAAGCTGGGGAATTTTTTTCACTTCAAATGTTGGTAGGTCTTGTCCCTCCAAAATTTATTTAGAAGCTTGATCTAGCATTGATTACAAGGGGAAACTGGGGGGAGTTCAGGCAATGCTCTGGCTTCTCTCTGCTACTTTCACTCTGCCCTCACAAAGAATATTTTAATATATATTTCATCTATGACCTTTCAACCAGGCAGGGAATGGGGGAGTTGCATTACAGCACAGGTGCAATGCAACACAAAGCAGTTCAGGGAGAACCAAGGCAAAAATGTTTCCGCACATTGGGGGAATCTAGTGTAAGGCTTTCAGCCAAAATTTTGCATTTCCTACTCTGTACTGTTTCAGAAACCAGTGGATCAGAAGACTAGCTGTGAAACTTCCAACACAAATACAGAAGGCAAATAGTGAGTCCCCAAACCCCAACATCACAAGAGGAACTTGGCCAAACCCACCCAATACAAAAAGGAAGGTGGCAGCACCAGTCCAAAGATAGCATGAAGCCTCAGTCACCTGTAGAAGAATCTTGAGACAATCTCCCCTTTGCCCCAAGAGCAAACCTTTAAAAGTGAGCAAAAAAGTAAAAAGATCTCTGACCATATACAGTTTTTATGGAGACAGGGAAAAACAGATCTCAAACTTGGAGGACACTAAAGGAAAAAATATCTCTAGATGAAGCCTCAAAGGTGATATAAGTTTGTCTCCATTTCACAAGGCTCTCCCATAAGACAGAAAGAGCAGATTACATAGAGAGAGAGAGAGAGAGAAAGAGAGAGAGAGAAAGAGAGAGAGAGAGAGAGAGAGAGAGAGAGAGAGAGAGAGAGAGAGAAAGTAAAGATAAAAGGATGGAGCAGAATCTATTATGCTTCAGTTGAAGTATAAATAGCAGGAGTAGCAATTCTGAACTCAGATAAAGCAAAAGCAAAAACAGATCTAATTTAAATACATAAAGAAAGAAACTACATCTTTCTAAAGGGTACCATAGATAATGAAGTAATATCAATACTAAACATATATGCACCAAGTAGCATAGCATCCAAGTTCCTAGAGGAGAAGTTAAGAGAGCTACAAGAAGAAATAGAGAGGAAAACTATACTGGTATGAGATCTCAACCTTGCTGTATCAGAAATAAATAAATAGAACCACAAAATAAACAAGAAAGAAGTTAAGAAGGTAAATAGAATTTTTTAAAAGTTAAGTATGAGAGATCTTGGGAGAATATTGAATGGGAACAAAAGGAATACACTTCTTTTTCTTGGAAATACATGTAACATGCACAAAATTGACCATGTATTGGGGCATAAAAATTTCAAAGTCAGATGCAGAAAGATAGAAATAGTAAATACATCTTTATTAGAACATGATGCAATAAAAATGACATGTAACTGTAAGGGGAAAATAGACCAAAATTAATTGAAAACTAAATAATCTAATCCTAAAGTAAGAGTGAGTGAAAACAACAAATCATAGGCACAATAATTTCATCCAAAAGAATGACAATAATGAAACAACATATCAAAATTTATGAGATTCAGTCAAAGCAGTTCTTAGGTAAAATTTTATATCTCTGGATGCTTACTTGAATAAAATAGAGAAAGAAAAGTTCAATGAATTGGGTATGCAACTAAAAACTAGAAAAATAATAAATTAAAAACCCCAATTAAATACCAAATTTGAAATTCTGAAAATAAAAGGGAGATTAATAAAATTGAAAGCAAGAAAACTATTGAACTAATAAACAAAACTGGTTTTATGAAAAAATCAACAAAGTAGATAAACCTTTAGTTAATTTGATTAGAAAGAGAAAAGAAGAAAATCAAATTCCTAACAATTGAAAATTAAAGGAATGAAGAATTTAGAGCAATAATTAGGAATTATTTGGGCCAAATGAATGCCAATAAATCTGATAATCTAATGAAATAGATGAAAACTTTTAAAATATAGATTGCCCAGATTAGCAGAATAGGAAATCAATTGATTAAATAATCGCACTTTAGGGGGAAAAATGAATAAGCTATTATTAACTTCCTAAGAAAAATCTCCAGGGTCAGATGAATTTACAAATGAATTCTTCCAAACATTTAAAGAACAAGTAATTCCAATAATATGGAAAATATTTGGAGTTCTACCAAATTCCTCTTATCACACAAATATAGTGCTAGTTCCTAAACCAGGTAGGGTCAAAACAGAAAAAGAAAGTTAAAGATCAATTTCCCTAATGAATATTAATGCAAAAATCTTAAGTAAAATATTAGCAAAAAGATTACATTAAATTATCAACAAGGTAAATACACTATGGCCAAGTAGGATTTATACCAGGAATGGAGAAAAATCATTTGACAAAATCCAACACCCATTCATATTTAAAACACTAGAGAGCATAGAAATATATGGAATGTTCCTTAAAATGATCAATAGCATCTATCTAAAACCAGCAGTAAACATTATATGTAATAGGGATAAGCTAGAAGCATTCCCAATAAGATTGGGGTGAAACAAGCTTGCCTACTATCACAACTAATATTCAATATTGTATTGGAAATGTTGGCTTTAGCAATAAGTGGAGAAAAATAAATGAAAGGAAATAAAGTAGGTAATGAGAAAACTAAATTATCACTCTTACAGATGATATGATGATACTCTTAGAGAGTCCTAGAGAATCAACTAAAAAACAACTAAAAAACAATTCACAACTTTAGCAAAGATAGCAAGACACAAAATAAATCCACAGAAATCATTAGCATTTCTACATGTTACCAACAAAGTTCAACAGCAAGAGTTACAAAGAGAAATTCTATTTAAAATAACTATAAATAATATAAAATATTTGGGAATCTACCTGCTAAAACAAAGCCAGTAATTATGAACTAAATGAAGTAAATATGAACACAATTACAAAACACTTTCTACACAAATAAAATCAGATCTAAACAATTGGAAAAATATCAAGTGCTCATGTGTAGACTGAGGTAATATAATAAAAATGACAATTCTACCTAAATTAATCTACTTATTCAGTACCATACTAAGCAAACTGTCAAGAAATTATGGAGCTAGAAAAAAATAATAACAAAGTTCATCTGGAAGAAAAAATGTTCAAGAACTTCAATGGAATTAATAAAAAATGCAACTGAAGGTAGCCTAGCTCACCAGATCTAAAACTATATTATAAAACAGTGTTTATCAAAACCATTTGGTATTGACTAAGAAATAGAGCAGTTGATCAGTAGAATAGGTTTGATTCGCAAGATATGATAGTCAATGACCATAGTAATCTAGTGTTTGATAAACCCAAAGACTCCAACTCATGGGATAAGAACTCATTATTTGACAAAAATTTCTGGGAAAATTGGAAAATAGTATGGCAGAAACTAGTCATGGTCAACACTTAACACCCTATCCTAAGATAAGGTCAAAATGGGCCCATGATTTAGACATAAAGGGTGATATTATAAGCAATTTAGACAAACAAAAGATAGTTTATCTCTCAGGTCTGCGGAGAAGGAAGGAATTTATGGCCAAAGAAGAAATAAAGTACAGTGTAAAATACAAAATGGATAATTTTTATTATATTAAATTTTAAAAGTTTTTGTAAAAAAAACTAATTAAGACAAGATTAGAAGGGAAGCAGAAAACTGGGAAAAATAATTATATCACAGGGTTCTTATAAAGGTCTCATTTCCAACACATATGGAGAACTGACTCACATTTATAAAAATACAAGCCATTCTCCAACTGATAAATGGCCAAAGGTTATGAACAGATAATTTCAGATGAAGAAATTAAAACCATTTCTAGTCATATGAAAAGGTACTCTAAATCACTATTGATCAGAGAAATGCAAATTAAGGAAACTCTGAAGTATCACTCCACACCTCTCAGATTGGCTGAAATGATAGAAAAAGATAACGATAAATATTGTATTGGATGTGGAAAAATTGGGACACTGATACATTGTTGGTGAAGTTGTAAATTGATTCAACCATGCTGGAGAGCAATTTGAAACTATGTGCAAAAAGCTATCAAACTGCATAGCCTTTTAGCCAGCAGTGTCTCTAATGGGACTATATCCCAAAGAGATCAGAAAGGAGGAAAAAGGACCCATGTGTGCAAAAATGTTTGTGGCAGCTCTTTTTATAGTAGTAAAAAATTGGAAACTGAGTAGATGTCCACTAGTTAGAAAATGACTGAATAAGTTATGGTATATGAATGCTATGGAATATTATTGTTTTATAAGAAATGATCAGCAGAATGATTTCAGAGAGGCCTGGAGAGACTTCAATGAATTAATGCTAAGTGAAGTGATTAGAACCAAGTAATCTTTGTACATGGCAACAGCAAGATTATAAGATGATTCAATATGGCTTTTTTCAACAATGAGATGATTCAAGCCAATTCCAATGGTTTTGTGATAGTCATCTGCATCCAGAGAAACAATAGTGGGGATTAAGTGTGGATCACAACATAGTATTTTCAGCTCCTTTTGTTGCTGTTTGCTTGCATTGTGTTTTCTTTCTCAGTTTTTTTTTCCTTTTTTGGTCTGATTTTTCTTGTGCAGCATGATAATTGTGGAAATATGTATAGAAGAAGTGTACATGCTTAACATATATTGGATTACTTTCCACCTAGAGGAGGAGGTAGGATTAAGGAAGGGAGAAAACTTGAAACATGGGGGTTTGTGGGGTGAATGTTGAAAATTATGTATATGTTTTGAAAAAAAACTTTAATAAAAAAGGATAAAGGTAGAAAACTGGAGCAGAATATATTATATTTCAACTGAACCAAACAAAAAAGAGAGAAGGAAAAAGCAGGAATAGTGATCCTGATCTAATACCAAACAAAAGTAAAAATAGATCTAATTAAAAGAGACAAGGAAAGAAACAATCATTAAAGGATGACATAAAAATAATGAAACAATACATAACATATATATACCAAGTTACATACCTTCCAAATTTTTAGAGTAGAAGTTAAGTGAGATGCAGGAAGAAATAGATAACAAAACTATATTACCAGGGGATCTCAACCTCTCTGTCTCAAAAATAGAAATTTCAATTACAAGATAAACAAGAAAGAAGTTAAGGAGGTAAATTGAATTTTAGAAAAGTTAAATATGATAGGCCTCTGGAGGACACTTTTTGATAGAAAGAAATATATATTTTATCTCAGTGGTACATTGCACTATACAAAAATTGACCATATAGTAAAGCACAAAAGCCTCACAATCAAATGAAGAAAGGAAAAATATGAAATTCATTTTTTTCATGTCATGATGCAAAAAAAAAAATACATGTAATAAATGGTCATCGGAAAACAGACCAAAAATCAATTGGAAACTAAATAATCTAATTCTTAAAATTGGGTGAGTAAAACAACAAGTTGTAGAAACAATCAATTATTTTGTCCAAGAGAATAACAATAATGAGACAATATACCAAATTTATGGGATGTAACCAAAGCAGTCTTAGGAGAAATTTTATGTCTCTAGATAGTTATATAAACAAAATAGAGAAAGAAGAGATCGATGAATTGAAAATGCAACTAAAAAGCTATGAAAAGAATAAATTAAAAACCCAAATAAACATTCAATTAAAATAAATTAGAAATTTTGAAAATCAAAGGAGAGATGAATACAATTGAAAATAAGAAAGCATTGAACTAATAAACAAAATTAAGAGTTGGTTTTATGAAAAAAAAAACCAGCAAAATAAATAAACCCTTGGTTAATTTGATTGGAAAGAGGAAAAAAGAAAACTAAATTACCAGTATCAAAAAATTAAAAGAGTGAACTTACCAGCAATGAAGAAGAAATTAAAGAAATAATTAGGAATATTTTATCCAATTGTATGCCAAGAAATCTGACAATCTAAGTGAAATAGAAGAATAGTTACAAAAATATAAATTGCCCAGATCAACAGAAGAGGCAAAAAAAAAAAATACTTAAATAGTCCTCTTTTAGGAGGAAAAAGAATATGTTGGAGCCATTACCAAACATACTAAGAAAAAAATCACCAGGGCCAGATGGATTTACAAGTGAATTCTACCAAATATTTAAGGTTCAATTAATCCCAGTTATTGGGGGGGGGGGAGGTGGGGAGAAGTCCTACCAAATTCCTTTTATGGCACAGATATAGTGCTGATACCTAAACCAGGAAGAACCAAAACAGAGAAATAATATTATAAACTATTTTTCCTATTGAATATTGATGAAAAAAAAAAAACAAAAGGTCAAGAATTTCAAGGGAATTAATGAAAAAAAAATCAAATGAAGGTGGCTTAGCTGTACCAGATCTAAAATTATATTATAGAGCAGCAGTTACCAAAACTATTTGGTATTGGCTAAGGAATAGATTAGTTGATCAGTGGAATAGATTAGGTTCAAGGGACAAAACAGTCAACAAATATAGCAACCTAGTCTTTGACAAACCCAAAGATCCCAGCTTTTGGGATAAGAACTTACTGTTTGATAAAAATTGCTGGGAAAATTGGAAACTAATATGGCAGAAACTAGGCATTGATCCATACTTAACGCCGTACACCAAGATAAGGTCAAAATGGGTTCATGACCTAGGGATAAAGAATGAAATTATCAATAAATTAGAGGAACATAGGATAGTTTACCTCTCAGACCTGTGGAAGGGAAGGTCTTTATGACTCAAAGCAGAACTAGAGATCATTACTGATCACAAAATAGAAAATTTTGATTATACTCAAACTGAAAAGTTTTGTACAAACAAAACTAATGCAGACAAGATTAGAAGGGAAGCAATAAACTGGGAAAATATTTTTACAGTCAAAGGTTCTGATAAAGGCCCATTTCCAAAATATATAGGAATTAACTCTAATTTATAAAAATCAAGCCATTCTCCAATTGAAAATGGTCAAAGGATATGAACAGACAATTCTCAGATGAAGAAATTGAAACTATTTCTAGTCATATGAAAAGATGCTCCAAGTCATTATTAATCAGAGAAATGCAAATTAAGACAACTCTAAGATACCACTACACACCTGTCAGATTGGCTAAGATGACAGGAAAAAATAATGATGATTGTTGGAGGGATGCGGGAAAACTGGGACATTGATGCATTGTTGGTGGAGTTGTGAACGAATCCAACCATTTTGGAGAGTAGTTTGGAACTATGCTCAAAAGTTATCCAACTGTGCATACCCTTTGATCCAGCAGTGTTACTACTGGATTATATCCCAAAGAGATTATAAAGAAGGAAAGGGACCTGTATGTGCACGAATGTTTGTGGCAGCCCTTTTGTAGTGGCTAAAACTGAAACTGAATGGATGTCCATCAGTTGGAGAATGGCTGAATAAATTGTGGTATATGAAAATTATGGAATATTACTGTTCTGTAAGAAATGATCAACAGGATGATTTCAGAAAGGCCTGGAGAGACTTACACGAACTGGTGCTGAGTGAAATGAGCAGGACCAGGAGATCATTATATACTTCAACAACAATACTAGATGATGACCACTTCTGATGGATCAGGCCATCCTCAGCAACGAGATCAACCAAATCATTTCTAATGGAGCAGTAATGAACTGAACTAGCTATGCCCAGAAAAAGAACTCTGGGAGATGACTAAAAACCATTAAATTAAATTCCCAATCCCTATATTTATGCACACATGCATTTTTGATTTCCTTCACAAGCTAATTGTACAATAATTCAGAGTCTGATTCTTTTTGTACAGCAAAATAATGTTTTGGTCATGTATACTTATTGTGTATCTAAGTTATATTTTAATATATTTAACATCTACTGGTCATCCTGCCATCTAGGGGAGGGGGTGGGGGTGGGGCGTAAGAGGTGAAAAATTGGAACAAGAGGTTTGGCAATTGTTAATGTTGTAAAGTTACCCATGTATATATCCTGTAAATAAAAGGCTATTTAAAAAAAAAAAGAATATTGATGAAAAAATATTAAATAAAATATTAGCAAAGAGATTACAATAATTTATCACCAGGATAATATGTATGACCAAGTGAAATTTATACCAGGAATACAGGACAGACTCAGTTACAGAGGTGGTAAACTATCAGCATAATTGACCATATCAATAACAGAACCAACAGAAATCATATGATTATCTCAATAAATGTAAAAGAAGTAATTGACAAGCATCCATTTATAAAACTACTAGAGATAATAGGAATAAATGAAATTTTTTTAAATGATAAGATAAAATGGTAAGTTTCCTTAAAACAATCAGTAAGCATTATATGTAAGGGGATAAGCTAGAAACATTCCCAGTAAAATCAGGAATGAAATAAGGATACCCATTATCACCACTATTATTCAATATTACTATAGAAATGTTAGCTTTAACAATAATAGAAGAAAACTAAAGTACCAGGTTTAATAAACACATTTTAATAAACTAATAGAGATAAAAGATTAGTGGAAATCTGGATTAGGAATCAGAACATCTAAATTCAAGAGTTAACTCAGACATAAGCCAACTGCATCAGTATAGGAATGTCACTGAATCACAATGAACTTCACTTTCTTCATTTATGTGATGTGGAAATATTTGTACTACCATTCTCACAGAGATGCTGAGGGATTCAAATGATAAATGAATATAAAGTGCTCTATATATTTTTAAGTGAGATTACTATTGAACTGAGGCTGTTGAGCCTAGAAAATAGAAAATAGCCATGCTCTAGTATTTAAAGAAATAGATTTACTTTGCTTGGTTTAGCAGAAGAAAGATTTAACCTTGATGTAAGCAAAATTTTCCTTAAGAATCTGAAACTTACAAGATATTTAAGAACTGTAAAATATTTTACACCTTGGTTGGCTATCACAATGGGTACTACAAAAATAATTTTATCCCCACTTTGAGTATGAATAAACCGAAATGCAAAAAGGACAAGTGTTTTGTCCAAAGTCTCACAGTTAGTATATGTTGGATACAGGATTTGAATACAGCTTTTCTTGTCTCAAGGTCCAGCATTCATTCTATGTATTATTCAGTAATGTTTCTCCATTCCAAACTAGAACTTCACAACAGAATAATGAACTGCCTCAGAGCTTATGAGTCCCTCACTCACTGGAATTTTTCAAGTGGGATCCAAGTGACTATTTGCCAGTGATTCTATAGAGAACATTATTGGTCAACTCTTTGTTGGATTCAATGACCTCTGTGGTCCTGAGTTTTCTGTTGATAAATTATTAAAAACATATTATATATATATACATAAATGCATGAATACACACAGACACAGACACAGACACACACACACACACACACACACACACACACATATATATATATATATATATATATATATATATATATATATATATATATATATCCAAACACACACAAATTAAAATCTAGTATTGATACTATTTACAGTAGATGAACTATTAGCCTGGAAGGATTCTTTTTTCTGACTATTCAGCAACTCAAAAAAATTGAACTTAAAATCTGAAACACTAAATTCATCTAATACTCTACATAGCAATTATTTCTCATAGGTACTTGAGCCGGTTCTTATTATTATTTCCAGTTTAAAGAAGAAGAAATAGACACGAATAGAGATTGAGTGACTTTCTCTGTGTCACAAAGATAATGTTTCTAAGGCAAGATTCAAACTCAATTCTTCCTGTCTTTAAGTCCAGCACTATTGATTCTGCCACCTAATAAAACAGTATTGCATGTAAGAAATTATCCAAAAAATTGAGTTTCAAAAGAAATTGGGAAGAGCTTTATAAAGTGAGTAGAATTATTATAATTTTTGCAATGACAACATTGCCCAAAAAATCCTTTTAAAGTCTTTCAAACTTAAATCAATGAAATGGGAAATAGCAAATTTAGAAGATAGGAGATCAAACATCACCATTTCTACTCAGAGAGGTAATGGAATTAAAATTCAGAATTATATATATATATATGTATATATATATATATACATATATATATATATATAGAACATGAAAAAGGAAGGAAATTTATTTTTCTAAACTATGAATATTTATTATGAGGATTTTTTTTTCTTTTCATTTTTTTTTGTTCAACTGGAGGGGGCAGTAGAATGGTAAGATAATAAGTGCATGTAAAAATAAATGTTTTAAAAAAAACTGGGCCCAACAAATTAAGTGACTTGGCCAGGACCAATTGCTAGGAAATGTTTGAGGGCAAACTTGAACTGAGCTCTTCTTGACGCCAACTCTAGTGCTCTTTACACTGTACCACCTAGCTACCACAGGGTCTATCACTCTAAGTTTAATGTCCTTTCTACTATGTCCAAGACAGCAGCCATATCAGCTGTATTGACATAGGGGATGACTCCTATCCATCATGATAGAAAATAATCTAGATATAGGAACTGTCCACAAGCATACCACAAGGCAAATATGTAGTTATATTATCAAGTGTGCACAGTATTTAAGTTGTGGAATAGTTCTCAATAAACTGCATATACACGACTGCATAGCTCTTCTATGAATGCACACAGCTGGACCTCGGTTCATCCCTGGGAAGCTTTCCCCAGCATGACCACAGCTGCAGTACATTTAACTGGCAAGAGGGCAGAGGGCCAGCAAGGCTCTGACAAGCATTAAATGGCAATTTAGTTTGGTTTCTGTAAGGAGAGAGAAGAAAGAACAAGGCAGCGTGTCAAAATAGCAATCTTGCTGAGCTCTTCTCACCTTCCTTCCCCTGACCCTTACCCCTGCCCACGTCTCTCTTCCCTTACCTGTCTACCTCACTTTTCCCTCATTCTACTTCCTTACCAAGAGGTCCAGATTGCTCTCAAATTCCTCTGCAATCGACCCAAATTTTTACTTGAATACCTCATCCATGACTGCCTTCAGAAATAATTTTTTCATTACCATTCACTCATTCTTTCAACAAAGATAGGGAAGATTCAGGTTTTTATTGCAGGGACTTAAGAGTAATAGGATACCTTCACAGATAAAGTAACACAAATCAGAACTATGGTTGAGTACCTAAAAGCATTTTTTAAAAAGTATTATAAGATCAGATGAAGACAGTTAAATGTTTACTGACGATTAGGACATAGTAATAAAAATAACAAAATGACATTTATATTGAGTTTTTTAAAGTTTATAAAACATTTTACATACATAATTTCTTTGAATAACTCTTAGTTTAGAGGTATCAAGTAGTGTCTAAAAGTTTACAGAGATGAATAGGAAATTATATTATCAAAGACAAAGAGAAGTAGTGTTGTACAGCAGAAAGAATATTGGCATTATAATCAGAAGACCTGTATTCAAATTCTGACTTTTTTGCCAATCAATCTTGGGAAAGCAATTTAGCCTCTTCAAGTCACAATGGCTACATCTGTAAAATGGGAAAGTTGAACTCATTAAAAGAAGTTTAGCCACCAAAAATTGTTTTAGTCATGGGTGACCAAATTAAATATGATTTATAAGACCTCTTCTAACTCGAAATCCTATGATTTTGTGTATGTATGTATATATAAATGTATGTGTATATATATAAATATATATACATACATACACAAAATCATAGGATATATATATATATATATATATATATATATATATATGGCATGACATATATTCAGAGAAAATAGAGAGCCATCTACTGTGGTTGAGCATGAAGGAAAGTAGTTTTAGATAAAGTTGTAAAGCTTGTCTGAATTTTCTAAAAGTTCTTGAGTATCAGATTAGAGAGATCTTATTTTATTGAATATGCAGTAAACACTGACGGCTTTCAGCACTGAATTGATATGTGTATTATGAAGGTTAATCTGGTAATGAGTGTGATGGATATAGAATGAATTAAAAAGGGAAATGGCCTTATCAAGACTCCCAGGATCTCAGAAAGACATTCAAAGAAAAGAGGCAGACTAAATAAATCCACATTTAAGTGTAACCCACTAATGGTTTAGTTCTTAATCCTCACAAAAGTGTTTACTTGCTAATCTTGTTAATCTCTATTTGTTCGAATTTCCCTGCAATGGTGTGAGAAATATTTCCAGAAAAAGGGGATTTTTTTCCCTTAATTCATGTAAACCAGTGTAAATTAGTCCCTAGGAGAAATTTAAGAACAGTTTGGATGACAGCCTGTGTGCAACTATGTGCAACAACCAGACTTGATAAGTATACAGACCATCATCTTGACCTATGAAACAGAGAAAAGCGAGAAGAGAGTTACTCATGTTCCAATAAGGATGAATATCTTGAGCTGCTTCTATAGTCAGCTCTTTGCTTCTTTATCTTTCTCTAGGGTTGGTTCCTGTGCCTATGCTTCTTTCAATCACAGATATGCCTTTTAGTGGCCAGTATTTCTGCCCCTATTTCACCACTGTCAAATCAGTGCTGTCAATAAACATTTATTAACCATTTATTATGTACCAGGTGCTAAGTGCTAGAGATACAGAAAAAGACAAAAGATAGTTCCTTTTATCAAAAAGCTCACATTATAAACTATGTACAACAAGTTATATGCAGAACACACTGGGAATAATCAACAGAGGGAAGGCACTAATATTAAGAGAGATCTGAAGAGGGTAGGATTTTTCCAAGGATTTGAAGCGCACTTAGTTTCACCTTCAGAACCATCACTGTTTTCTGAAGCTATAATTCAGCTGCTTAATAACCAATGCTTTACCTGTTCATCTTTCTCTTTAGTACAATTTTGTCTTTCTTTTTTTTAAATTTTGACATCACTTCTCAGTTTCAACATCTTATTTTTCCATTGAAGGATTTGTTAATTTTGCGTTAGATAAGGGCTCTTTTTAGCTTCAGATTTCACAGGCTATATACTTAATTTTAAATTACATTTTAGAATTAGCTCTTTTGGATACCACTCAGGCCACAATCCTGGAGGTTATAAACCACATTCTTTAGACTCTCTTTTTTCACCTACCTGACAGCTTCACCCAGGTCACTCAGGTGATTGCATAAGAAAAAGTCTTCACTATTCTCCACAGAAGCTCTCTAGTTCCACCTTCTACCTGGGCTAGGGTGATCCATTTCCTTTTATGTATCTCAGGAGTTTTATCCAAGTTTTGCATTGATTTATCTAAAGCTGCTAATAAATTCATGTACACTCTGTGTTGGTCCTTTTAATTCCATGATACTCTATCACATAAATTGTTCTGAAACTTTGACAAGTTTAGTGCCTCTTGGAAGTGCTAAATACTAATGGCAAACATGAGATGTGAGACCAAAAAAATAGGGGCCATTCTAATAAGATTAGAAGCATAAAGATGTGATTAATATTACTGTTAAAAATGAAAACTTCAGATCCAAATTCTTAGAATGAATGGAGGAAGGTTTCATTACATTTCTTGCAAGAATTGGGAGCTATTACCCTTTGAGGGGGCACAAAAGCAGTTGAAACAGAAGTTATATTCCATAATTTTTCCCTGCCTCCTCATCCCCTCCTCAGAATTTCAGTTGGAGGGGACCCTTCCAAAATCTAATATTTCATGACATTCCCAATACATATATTCTTGGATATGTTTCCATGTTCCCCTCTTCCCTTACCACATCATCATATGTTCAAAACTAGTGGATTCCTCCTCCTTAAGGGACAACACCTATTCAGTGATTAAGGGCAGGTAAGAAATAAGGCAAATAATTTCCATTTCAGAAAAGCCTATATAATAAACACTGTACACTGTGTTCAGAACTGTCCATCTTTCCATCTTTCTTTCACTTCCTTTTAGGTTTTCTTTTGTTTTCTGCTGTGCATTTTTACTTTATTTTTTTCCACCTCCTCCCTTGTGCCCTTCCCTGCCCTAAAAGGCTACAATTAAGCATAGATACACACACACACACACAGAGAAATATATGTACATAGATATTTATATTCATTCACATATATACACATATACATTTATATACATATGGATAAGACATGCTATGCTTATTTCCACTTCTCTGTTTTTATGAAGATGAATAGCATCTTCCTTCATGAGTCCATCTTTCTACATTTTTCTAAATTCACAAGTTCATCATTTCCTACATCACAGCAATATTTCAACCTTGTACTTATAGTTATTTTATATATGGCTGATATATTGAGTAATTTCCCTATTTTTTCTTTTGATTAAATCTATTTTAGCTTTAACTTTGTCTGAGATCATGATTAATATTCCTGCTTTTTTTATATAATAAATTGTACTTCTAATCTTAATTTCTGGTTTGTGTATATCTCTCATTTTTATAACATTTTCTGAAAGCAACATATTGTTGAATTTGAAGTTTTAAATTACTGTTTCCATTGTATGGTTGAATTCATCCAAATAATATTCTAAGTTATAATTATTTGTTGTTTATTTCCCTCCTTATTTTCTTCACTTCCTTCTCATACTATTCCTATTTCTCCTTTCTCCTCTGTTTTGCTTCTAACCCTTACCCTTTTCCTAACCTTCCTGACTTTTAAAATTTTATTTCTAACCACTATTTTGCCCTCCTATTATTTAATTAAGACCCTTCCAATAATAAATCCCATATCCTTTCCCCATCACCATATCCCTTTGCCTTTTTGTTTCTATCTGAATTTAGGAGATTTTTATACACTTGCAAATGTAAGTACGGTTCCTTCCTTATCCCATTCCCAGTAAGCTACACACCCTCCTATACTACCCCCATTATTCGATTTCCTTACTCTCTTATTTTCTTTATAAATGTAAAAGACTTTTATTCCTTTCTAACTATATATATTGTTCTCATTAACCCAGATTTGATTTGAGTAGGGTTTTCTTTAAAAATATCTCCCTTATCTTCTACCTTCTCCCTATCCCCTAATTCCTTTATTTCTTTCTGAATTTAGTAGACTTTTGTACCTTTTAAATATTTCCCCCCCTTTTAACCCATTCCCAGTGAAAGTTGGACTCTAGAACTCTCTTTCTACCATTTTATTCTTCTCTACCACTTCTTACTCTTAAACCTCATTCATATAACATAATTCCTTTTGCGAAGCTTTTCCAACACAGTTTTGCTTTTTAGAATCTCAGCATATTCAGCTCTACCGCAATCTTTCTTTGGAACTACCTAATTACTAATTACAATCTTAGACATATAGTTTACATTTCCATGTATAAAAAGTAGATAATTTGTTTTTTATTGAATTCCCTATAATTAGTCTTTGATGTTTATCTTATATTTTGTTTAGACCTTGTATTTCAAATTTTCAATTAAGTTCAGGTTTATTTCCAACAAAATTCTGAAAGTCTAGCAATTCATTGAATATCCTTTTTGTTGTTATTGTTCAAGATCGTGTTCAACTTTGGGGGTATATTTTTGGTCACAATTCCAGTTCTTTTACTCCTTGATATATAGTGTCCCAAAATCTACAGTCTTTTATTGTAGCCACTGCTAGGTTTGGGGTAATTCTAATTGTAACTCTGCCATATTTGTCTTGTTGCTTATAATATGTTCTCCTTATTTCAGGATTTGGATGTGATAGTCCCATAAATCTTCCTCTAGAATCTCTTTCAGTTGGTAATCATTGTAATTTATTTTCCTATATCTATTTTCCCTTCTTGTTCTAACACTTCAGAATAATTTTATTTAATTATTTCTTATATTATTTTATCATTATTATTATTATTATTATTATAGATAGTCTAATTATTCTTATGTTTTCTCTTTTTCATTTGTTCCCCAAATGAGCTGTTTTTCTTGTGAGATGTTTCACATTTTCTTCTATTTATATTTTCTTCATATTTGTTTCACTATTTCCTGATTTCATAATTTTGTTGTTGACTTCCCCTTCCTCAATTCTAATTTTCAAGGAAAATTCTTGATCTCCTTTTCCAGTTAGTTGGTTTTATTCACAATCTTGTTTCCTTGGATTGTTCTTTTCTTTTCTTTATTAGTTTTTCCTCAGTTTCTTTCATTTGATCTTTTAAAGTCTTTTTTGAGTTCTGTGAATTCCTTTTAGACAGATAAACATTATACATTATTCTTTCAAATAGGAGAAGCTTTTTTTTTTGCTTCAGTAGCCTCCTCTGAAGATGAATCCTAGTCTTTGTTCCCATAGCAATGGTTTCTTTCTGTTTTTTTTTTTTCTGCTCCAGTATTAGGTTTTTCTTAGTGTAATTTTTTTTAGTTTTCTCCTCAGGTTGTTCTGCATTCCTCTCTCCTTCCAAGCCACAACTAAGGCCCCCTGGAACATTATGCTGGAAATGCCCTTGCTTTCTGAGAAACCTCCTATGGCCACAATCTTCAGTTCTCTCCTTTGACCTGGAACTGAAACCCAAAACTTAGCACACCTTTTACTGCCCACAGCCAGCAGTGCCCTGCCTTACTGTTTCTGTGTCCATCCAGCATGTGCTTCTTTCTTCTCACTCAGAGCTGGTGTAGGAGGTGAAAATTCCAGTGGCTAAGGCAAAGGTTATCTCCCAATCCAGCTACTCTCATCAGAGCTAATTTGGTAGTGTTTACACTTCACTTGAGCCAAAATTTCCATCCTGGTATCTTTCTTTGGATCTTCTCTAGTAGTCTCAGGATGACCATGGCCCTGTCCCAACTTATATTTATTTTTTCTGTTCATTTATTTACCAATAGGTTCTATTTTGTCTTATTTGTGGAAGAAATCAGGAGAGCTTAGAATTTATTATTCTATTCTACTGCCTTTCCAGAATCCTCTCACCCAGTAATTTTTATCATAACAGTTGCAAACTCTCATTTAAAATGGTTAAGTTAATTCACAACTCCAATATCTCTTCAATAATCATTTTCTCTAGAAAATTTAAATTCTGGGCCAATCAAGCTCTCATTCATTATTGATTCTTTAGTGAGTCCCCCCCATTCTATTTGGTTCCATACAAATGCCAATGGATCTGTCCCACCAATATCTCCTATAAATTCAAGTCAGTCAACACTTAATATGAAACTATAAGGGGAAGAACCAATCACTAGGCACTGGGAGAGACAGAAATTTAGATAAGAATGAATTCTTTTACACATGGAACTTAGAATCTAATAGAAAAATAAGATACCTGTGCAAAAGATTATAATCATTACAATATAATACATGTATTAGAGAAGTACAAAACAAAATATTACTTGAGACCCAAGAATGTTATTTACCAATGAACATTGGATATAGTCAGAAAATCTCTGGTCAAATATAAGCTTAGATATTACTAACTTGTAGCACCTTGAACATGTCATATAATACCTCTGGGACTCAGTTTTCTTGTCTTCAAAATAATATTTGAACTAGAAAACATCTTAGATCCCTTTCAAATCTAAATCTATCATTCCATAAGAATGGAAAGAGGCGGTGTTTGCTTTGTGGAAAAGCTATAGTTTGAGATATACTCTGAGGGACAGATAGCAATTGAATAGACAAGGAAGAAGAAGTATATTACAGGCCTAGGAAATATTGTAATGAAATATATTAAGTTAAGAATTAATAGAATTTTGAGAAACTGGAAAGTAGTACAATTTGATTGAATAGAGTAATATAATAATAGGATTATGTGCTTCCAAAATGCTAGGCACATTATAACTTTATTGTATATATTATAAATAACCACTACAAATTTTTAAACAAAGAAGCTAATTTTTTGGATTATCTTAATGATCAGTAGTATAAACCCTCAAGAATAGTTTCAGAAGCACTAAAGTTCAGAATGAATTGCTGCTGGAGAAGAATGGTAAAAACAAAAAAATGGGTATTTTCTTTTTAGCTATTTTGAAGAAAAGAGGAAATCAAAGAAGAAAAGATTGCTATTTATAGAGGAGACAATACAAAAGGCATAATTACTTGATTCCCAATCTCCAAATCAAGGTCTTTTCCTCAATCCTTATTTTCTTGATAATTTTTCTAGTCTTGGACACTGATGATCATGTACTCCTAAATTCAGTAAATCAGTAAATATTTATCACCTGCTATGTGCTAGCTAATGTGCTAAATGCTGAAAATAAAAAGAAAGACTAACAAGAATACTCATTCTCAAGGAGCTCATATTGTGAAGAACTAGAAAACATGCAAACAACATATATATATGAATATGTCGCATAGTGGATAGAATACTAGGCTTGGAATTAGGAAGAGTCATCTTTATGAGTTTAAATCCAGCTTCAAATATTTATTAATTGTGTAATCCTTGGCAAGTCCCTTAAACCTATTTGACTCAGTTTTTCATTTGTAAAATGAACTGGAAAAGAAAACAGCTAATTACTCCAGTATCTTTGCCAAGAAAATTTGGAAAAAATGAGTAATAGGTAAAGGAATGGATATTGTCATGCATTAACATTGCTTCATTAATGTAATTGTCATAAAGCAACAATTAAGAAGGTCAAAATAACCTAGAATTTGGTCAGTTAAAGAGCACTCAATTAATAACCATTCACAGCAGAAAAATCCATGGCAATATTAGTTAAATATATAACTTGTTTCAAAAATACTATCAAGTGTCATGTTAAAATACCAAGAAGTGATAGAAGAGAGAGTTCTAATTAAAAATAATGCAATACAGAAGTTTTTAGTTGAGTTTGGCTCTCCTTAGAAACACCCTTGCAAAGGGTGGCACCAGATAAAGATATAAGCAATTAAATCAGTGGAAAACACCAGTAAGCTTCTTTAAGTCAAGATTGCAGAAGATAATAAGAACTCTGTACACAGTCTTTTGCTTTTGCATGAACAAAATCAAGCCTTTTATCATGAGAAGGGATACAGTCAACAGGGTGAAAATGTTTGAATCAAATATCAATCATAGGGGTCTCATATCCAAAGTATTTAGAAAACTAATAGAAATCTATAAGAAAAATCAAAGGCTCTCCCAAATAGATAAATGGGCAAAGAATATGAATGAACAAATTTCCAAAGACTTACAAACTATTAACAATAGGAAAAAATGTGACAAATCACTAAAAAAAATGAGAAGTAAAAATCAAAATAATTGACCTTTCACTTTATATTCAGCAACTTGACATAAGTAAAAAAGATAGTTAATGTTAGATTGGTTGTAGTAAGTTGGAAAAGGATATATACCTAAATTTTAAAGTACATACCAAAAATGTTTTGAAGAGAATCACACTTCTCATATCTATGGATAAGAGATGAATTCCATTGATGAGCAGTATTGTAAAGATATGAACTGATCCAACCATTCTGTTAAGTAATTTGGAATTATCTTAGTAAAGTGACAATATCTTAGGAAAGTGCTTTGACTAAGATGTTTTCCGGGCTAGACATATACCCCAAAGAGCTCAATGAGAAACAATAAGGCACATACACACCAGCATATTTATAGCAATGCTTTTTGTTGTACCAAAGAATTAAAAATAAAATTTTTCCATATATGCATAGTGACTTCAACAATATAAACCGAAAAACAAATCCCCCTCTGTCTGGCTAAAGGAGTATGAATTCATGACACTACAATTAATCCTATTTTTCAATATGTAGAAATGCTTTTATTAACTGCATCTTTTTTTGTTTAAATGTAGCAACTGACTTAGTATACAGGTTGAGGAGAAATACAGAATCACTAGATTTCTTAGAAATCCTGACTAAGCAAAAATAATAATAACAATTAGATACTATTTTTCAAGGAAGCATGAACCTACCCAGATTTACTGAACCAAAAGACAAAGTAAAAAATTGAAAGGCTCTACCAGTGACCACCTGGAGGAAAATAACTCAAATTAGAAACATTTAAAAATATAATCATAGAAATCCATTATTGCCAGATCAGTGGGGGGAAAAAGATGTGAAAAAATAATTGTTAAGAAATAATTCAAGTACCAAAAATCTATTGTCAGCATCATACAAGATTATTTTATAATTACTTAAAAAGAGAGAAAATCTTGGAATACAATAAACCAAAAACAAAAGAAAAATGGTTTGCAATGAAGAATAACTTGTTCTGCAAAACTGAATATAATCCTAAATGGGATGGATCTGTAAAAGAACAGAAGGCTTTCTGTTCAACAGGAAACATTCCTGTTGAAAATATAGAATTAGGAAAAAGCAATCTGCCACTTCTGAGAGCCAAAATGACAGAGTAAGCAGTGAATTGCTGTAACTCTCCCACATTCATCTCCAGGATCCATAAAATAGTCTCCTAAAACAGGTTGTGAAACAGCAGAATCAGCAAAGAGATGAAGTGAAACAATCGTTCAGCCCAGGAAACTTGGAAGATTGGGAAGAGGGTGGTGGTATGTCTCACTAAAGTAAAGGGAAAGGGCTGACAAAGTCCAGGACAGGAAGCTTTCCAGTGAATCAGCAGCAAATCATATCCCAGCAAATCAGGAGGAGATCCTGAGTCCCACTGTAGTAAAGTGGGCAATCACCAATACTAGGATCCCCCACATGCCTTAGCATTGCCAGGGGAGCCAGTAGATTCCAATTCTGGGAACTATCACATGCCTTTGTAGAGCCTCACAAAAAGACATCTTCCAGCAACCAAAACACCACAAGCTTGAGCACAGCTCTAAGCAAATAAGCATCATTCATTGACCATATTACCACATGCTTCAGTGTGGTTCCAAGAAAAAGGAGAACTTGACAACATCTTCAAGAAATTATCAAAGAAAACTATCTTGATGCATTGGAACCAGAGGACAAAATAGACATTGAAAGAATCCACTAATCATCTCAGGAAAGAGATCTCAAAATAAAAATTTCAAAAATCATTATAGCTAAATATCAGAATTATCAGAACAAGGAAAAAATTCTACAAGCTACCAGAATGAAACAATCCAAATATTAGAGAGTCACAATCAAGATTACATAGTATTAAAAGCTACAGTATTAAAGGATCAAAGGTCATGGAACATGGTATCACAGAAGGCAACAACAATCAGTACTTATCCAGCAAAATTAAGCAAAATACATCAAGGGGGAAATGGTCATTCAATGAAGTAGAAGAATTTCAAGCTTTCATAAGGAAAAGACCAGCACTAAAGCAAAGATTTGACCTCCAGTATCAAGATCCAAGAGAAAAACATAAATAGGTAAAAAAGGAAAGAAAAAAATGCATTCAGTAGATCTAAACTGTTTGGAGAAGATTATATGTATAATTCTTTTAAAAAAAATGATATCACTAATTGTACAGCTAGAAGGAATGTACGTAGAAAGAAGGTACAAGTATGAGGTGATTTGAGGGATTAAGGGATATGACAAAGGAGCACACTGGGTACAGAAAGATGGAAGAAGTTGAATGGGTGTAAAGCATCTATTACAGTGAAGGAGAAGATGGGAGAGTAGGTAATAAGCATCGCTTTAACTTTGTTCTCTTCAATATTGGCTCATAAAGGGAATAATATTACCTATCAGCTGAATATAGAAATCTATCTTATGCTACAAGGAAGTAGAAGAGGAGGTGATCAAGTAAAGGAGGAGGTGGGTACTAACAGAAGGGAGGGCAATACAGGGTAGGTGGAAGACAAAAACAAAAGAGTGCTGAAAAGGAAAGGATGGAAGGAAAAACAGGACAAACAGAAGAAAGAATAGGATGGAGAGAAATACACAGGTAGTAATCATAACTGTGAATGTAATAGGATTAACTCTCCCAAAAAATGAAAACAGCAGAGTACATAAAAACCAGAATTCTACAATATGCTGTTTACAAGAAACACACTTGAAGTAGGGAGACACAACACAGTGTAAAAGTATGGGTCTGGATCAGAATCTATTTTGTTTCAACTGAAGTAAAAAGAAAAACAGGGATAGAAATCCTGATCTCAGATAAAACAAAAGCAAAAATAGACTAAATTTTTAAAAATATTAAGGAAGGAAACTGCATCTTGCTAAAAAGTACCATAGACAATGAAGTAATTACAAAAAATGTGGATGTACATGCATGTGTTTATATATACATACATACACACATACATACATACACTAAATGGTATGGCATCAAAATTCTTAAAGGAAAAATTAAGTGAATTGCAGGAAGAATAGATTGTAAAACTACATTAAGAAGAAACCTAATGGTCTTTTCTCAGAATTTCATAAATCCAACCAAAAAATAAAGAAACTAAGGAAGCAAATAGAATATAGTAAAGTTAGATAAAATAGACCTTTGGAGAAAACTGAATGGGAACAGAAAAGAATATACATTTACCTCAGCAAAATATGTCACTTACAAAAAATAGACCATGTAATATGGTATAAAACCTCAAAACCAAATGTAAAAAGACAGAAATATTAAATATCTCCCTTTTGATCATAATTTAACAAAAACATTCAACAAAATGGAAAGATAAATTAAAATTAATCAGAAAATAAATAATTTAATCTTAAAGAATAAGTGGATCAAAGAACAAATATAGTAACAATAATTTCATTAAGAGAATAATAACAATGAGACAGCATATTAAAATTTATGGGATGCAGTCAAAGCAGTAGTTAGGGGAAAATCCATTTCTCTAAATTTTTATATCAACAAAAATGGGAAAATAACATCAACAAATTGGACACGCAAAGAAAAAAACTTGAAAAAGAACAAATTAAAAATCTCAAATGAGCAATAAATTGGAAATTTTGAAAAATCAAAGGTGAAATGAAAAAGACTGAATTTTTTTTAAAAATGAGTTAATAAATAAATCTAGGATGTAGTTTGATGAAAGAAAAAACAATAAGATAAATAAGCTTTGGTTAATTCAACTTAAAAATAAAGAAAGAAGAAAACCAAATATTCAGCATTAAAAGTAAAAAGTTTGAAATCAGCACCAATGAAGAAGAAATTAAAGTGATCATTAGGAAATTTTGCCTAATTATGTGCCAATCAATCTAATAATTTAAGCAAAATTGAGGAATATTTACTAAGACATAAATTAATAGATCAGAAAATAAAAAGTCTAAATAACCCCACTTTAGAAAAAGAATTTTTATCTTTCTTCTAAGAAAGCCCTTAATGAATTCCTTAGGGGAAAATCCCTAGGACCAGATGGGTTCAAGAGTGAATTCTACCAAAAAGACAATAGAAACTATTTAGAAAAATAGACAAAGGAGACCTACCAAACTCCCCTTATGAAACAAATATGGTGCTAATATCTAAATTAGAAAGAGTTAAAACTGAGAAAGAAAATTATAGACCAAGTTTTCTAATGAATAGTGATGCAAAAACTTTTTAAATAAAGAACTTGCAAAGCAATTACAGCAATATATCACAAGAATTATACATTATTACCAGGTGAGATTTATACCAGGACTGCAAGGTTGGTTCAATGTTAGAAAAACTATCATTTTAATTGACCACATTGATAATAAGACCAACAGAAATCAAATGATTATTTCAACTAATGCTGAAAAAGATTTTGACAAAACACAGCACCATTCCTGTCAAAAACATTAGAAAGCACAGGAATAAAGGAAACTTTTTTGAAAATGATAAGCAGTATCTTTCTAAAATGATCAATCAGTATTATCTGTAATGGAGAAGATAGAAGCCTTCCCAATATAATCAGGGATGAAGCAAGCCTATTATCACTTCTATTATTTAATATTGAAGTAGAAATATTAGCTATTGCAATAAGAGAAGAAAAAAATTAAAGGGATCAGAATAGGCAATGAGGAAACAAAACTATGATTTTTTGCAAATGATATGGTGGTATGCTTAGAGAACCCTAGAGCATCAATTAAATTTTACTTGAAATAATCAACAACTTTAGCAAAACTGCAGAATATATAATAAATCCAAATAAATTACCATTTTTACATGACCATCAAAATGGTCATGTACATCAAGAGAATCAAGAGAAAGGAAGAGAAATTCCATTTAAGATAATTGTAAACAATATAAAATACTTAGAAGTCTTCCTGACAATACAAACCCAGGAATTATATGAACATAATTGCAAAACACTTTTCACACAAATAAAGGCAGATCCAACAAGTAGAAAAGTATCAATTGATTGTGGGTAGACTGCATCAATATAATAAAATTGACAATTCTTCCTAAACTAATCTACTTATTCACTTCCATACCAATCAAATTATATATATAAAAAAAATCTGATAAAACTAGAAAAAAATAGCAAAATTCACTGAGAAGAAAAAAAGTATCAAGAATATAAAAGAAATTAATGGAGGGAAAATATAAAAAAGGTGGTCTAGCAATATCAGATCTCAAACTATATTGTCATGCCATATTCATCAAAAGTATGTGGTACTGGCTTAAGAAATAGAGTGCTACATCAGTAGAATAGATTTGATATCAAGCTATAGTAGTCAATGACTCGAGAAACCTAACAAACCGAAAGACCCTAGTTTTTGGTATAAGAATTCACTATTTGGCAAAAACTAGTGGAAAAACTGACAATGTTTCCCACATTACATATTACATATGAATGTAATGGAATACTATTGTACAATAAGAAATGATGACATGGCAGATTTCAGAAAAACTTGAAAAGACTTGTACAAACTGTTGCAAAGTGAAATGAGCAAAACCAAGAAAATATTCTACATAGTATTAGCAACATTGTGTAATGATCAATTATAAATAACTCAGATCTCAATAATACAATGATACAAGACAAATAAAAAAAGGACTCACAAAGTAAAATGTTAATCTATATCCAGAGAAAGAATAGAAGACTCTGAATGCAGATGAAAGTATTTTTTTCACTTTCTTTATTCTTTCTCATGCTTCTTTTCTCCCTTTTGATCTGTTTCTTCTTTCACAACTATGAGTACTTTGGAAGTATGTTTTACATGTTACAACCTGCGTGAACTGCCTATCATCTTTGGAAGAGGGATGGGAAGAAAGCGAAGGAAAAAAATAGAACTCAAAATCTTGCAGAAGTGAATTACTTTATATATAACTAGAGAAAAATAAAATGTTATTTAAAAAAAGAAAAGAAAAGAAAATGTATAGTTGGATTGAATCTTCAACCAAGAATATAAGAGAAACTTAGAGCAGTGAAAACATTTGAATGATTAGTAAAAAAAATATCAGGTATTTATATTATAATAGGGTGAAAAGGAATTAATATCCCTTTAGAATCCCACTGCTTTCAAAGATCAAAGTAGGAGCAAAGAAAGATACATTTACAACTCAGGTTAGCTTTTGTTCTGTTTTGTTGGTTTTAAGAAAGAAAAGAAAAGAGGTAAAGGAGCATATTAGGGAAAAATGAGGAAAAAAGGTGAGAACCTAATTATTTCTCATAATTAGCATCTGCCAGAAGAAACATATATAAATATGGAGAAAGAGGTGAGCACAACATATCTCATGAATTTCATTCTTATCTGAACCAGACAAAAAAGAATTAAACACACAATTTTGGGGTGTAGAAATACAATTAATTCAACAAGGAAGTGCATGAAGTATGTTTCATTAAACAGGAAACTTTCATTCAGGGAATAGAGTTCAGTAATAGTCAAACTTCAACTTATGAAAACAATAATTGTAACTTCAACTTTGAATAGTAGATTATAAAGGTATTATTAAAAGGAAAGAAATAAAGTATAAGTACTAGTGATCAGGATCCGAGTTTGATAAAAAGAAAAATGGAAAATTTCAATTAAATAATTGTTTACTACTTGCTATGAATGATCCTATTTTTTCCCTGCCTTTTCTTCTCCCTTTATAAAGAAAAAGGTAATGGAAAAAGAAAAAAAAATAAACTCCCAAAACGATATGGCCTACAAAGTAAAAAACACAATTAGTGATCATAAATATGAATGGGAGTGGGAAAAGTTCATCTATAAAGTGGAAGAGAATAGGAAAATTAACTAGAAAATGGAATCAAACAATATATTATTTATTTTAAAAATGTATCTGAAACAAAGAGTTATAATTAAAATAAGGAGCTGGAGCAGAATTTATTGTGCATCTGAAAAATTCAAAATGGAATGCCAATCATGTTTTAAGACATCATAAGGTAAAAATATATATGATTAAAAGAAATAAACAAGAAAATTGCATTATACCTAAAAGACTGATTGTGAGTAAAATGATATCCATACTTTACATGTATATGCATCAAATGTCATAATATCTAAATACTTAAAGGAAAAACTAGTTGAACTACAAGAAGAAATAAACAGCAAAATTATAAAAGTTGGGGATCAGAATATGGCCCCTTTAGACAGAAAATTCAAGAAGTCATAGAGGAAAAAATCAAATTTATATAAAAGTATGGATGAGAGTCAATAAAGACAAATCAATATGACAATTAAGCATGAAGTTTAGAATATAGAAAACAAAAAAAAAATACTTGTCCATTTTTTAAAACAAATTACTTTTTTCCTTCAATGACAGTGAAGCTAGCATCATAGATCCCAATGTGTTATTTGAGAAAAGAAAAGTAAAAAGAACTAAAGAAGAAAAGATAGAATTTCAGCTATTCTTGTACTCATGAAATACCACAATCTGCTAGGAATCAAAATGGCATGTTGCCTAAAGGACAATGGTGAAATGAATTGTTTACAAAAGACAATGTAAATAATAGCACCCCAAAATATATGTGGATGGTAATAGAAATGCTCATCTATGTAACCAGTGAATAATAACAGAGTAAGCTTGCTACATTGGTACTCAAAAAAATATTAAAAACAGAGAGTCACAGAACCTCAGAAACTACCTAGTTTAATGTATACTCAAAATACAATTCCCAGAAATTTGGATCCACTTTCTACCTGTTATCCATAAAGGAAATGAATGAATCACAGCAAAAGAATTTCTGGGTTGTGATTTCATAATTTGAGCATATCGGGTAACAATTTGTAATTATACATGAAAAGTGGTTAAATTGTCATAATCTTTTTGACTCAGCAATCCCAGTAATGGATTTATAACCCCAAGAAATTTAAATACAAGGGGGGAAATGTTTGACATAAACTAAAATTTTCATAGAAGTACTCTTTTGGGTAGTAAATGATTACAGAGAAAAAAAGAAATGATTGTCAATAAAGTAGAGAATGGTTAGGGGAAAAAAACACATTGGTATATGGCAGGCAGTACACTGTGCTAGCCAGAGATCTGGCCTTGGAATCAGGAAGTTATAAATGAATTTTAGTCCCACCTCTGAAGCACATTGGTTGTGTGCAGTGAACTTAATCTCTCAGTGCTCTAGACTGAAAGATGTAGACTCTTAGACTAAAAGATGTAAAGAAGGTACTGATCTGCATTAAGAATAAAAATTTCCTCACCTATGAGTTCGCATATGAATGAAATCACAGTTCCAGTCCCTATCCCTATATGATTAGAATGATATATACGTGCCCTAAGAAATGACAAATTCAATAATTTTATAGAAACACACGATTTAAGTATTTAGCAATTTTCCTAAACAACCTAACAAGAAGCTATGAAGAAATTTCCTAATAATCTGAGAATATAAAAGAATCGGGCTGTTACTAGTTCAGACGAGATCAAATTGAAGAACTTCCTCAAGCAGTCTAATGGGATTATAGAGCATTAGTCGCTGGATGAAGACAACTTCTAAAAATTGGCTGCTCCTATGGAGAGGTCATTCTTCACCTTTTCCTTTGTGTTGCTTAGAAAATGCATCAAACTATAAGGAATTGGTATTGGCTTCTTTTAGCAAAAGATGACAATGCACTGTGGGATAGGGTCAATCTAGAAAGTCAGATTCATTTAAACTGAATTAGTGAGAGGTACTGAGAATTTACTGTCTGGTTTTGGGACAATATTCACCCAAAGATCTTGGTGTTCTAAAAGTAAATGTCTCAGTTCTTTCCAAAATGGATCAGTGACAATTTGGGGACTTAAATTAAGAGGATTTAGGGGCAGCTAAGTGGTACAATGAATAGAGCACAAGCCCTGAAGTCAGGAGGACCTGAGTTCAAATCTGGTCTCAGACACTTTACATTTCCTAGCTGTGTGACCCTGGGCAAGTCACTTAACCCCAATTGCCTCAGAAAATAAAAAGAGTATCTGAATTCAAATCCAATTTCAAACACTTACTGCCCAGATGACTCTGGACAAATCACAAGCTTTGTCTTCTTCATTTTCTTCAACTGTAAAATGGAGTAATACCTACCTCCCAGGGTGGTTGTAAGGATCAAATGAGGTTTTTGTAAAGCACTTAGCATAATGACTGGCACAAAGTGTTTAATAAATGTTTTTTCCTTCCTTCATTAGGCTAGGATTTCAGTTGAGACTAATGCTAGAGATAGTAAAGACTATAATTAATCATCAGTCACAAGCCTCTTTCAAGATCAGACTCAGCAGAAATGTTTGTCCATTGAAAAAATCAAAATGATGGGGGTGGATCCAAGATGGTGGGGTAAAGGCAGGGACTTGAATCAGCTCTCTCTCAAATTTCTCCAGATACCTTTAAATAATGAGTCCAAACTTCTAAAGTGGCAGAACTCACAAAAATATTGATGAAAATTTTTTTCTAGCCAAAGAAAGTTAGGTTAACAGGAAAGATCTGCTACATCAGCATGAAAAAGGAATACAGTCCAGCATAGGCCACACTAATAAAGAGCTGGCCTTAGCAAACTAGGAGCAGGTCTTGGGGTGACTGAATCAGTGGTATCAATGGTGTTTTCCAGGTTTCTCAGTCCAGATGGTAAGGGGATTAGGCAATGGGTCAGAAGGAGATTCACTGGAGTCACTTTGGTGGAAACAGGGGCAGTACTCCATTGCATTGTCTATACTTGAATCTGGTTTTCAGTTCCAGTGCAAGGAGGAGCACTAACTAGTACAGGAAAGTTTGAAGCCACAGAAGATCAGAGACCCTCGTTAGTCCTAGGGTTGAAAAGAATGTTTGCACTCACCCAAAAACCAGTGCACAATACTAGAGAGTAATCTGCTTACTAGAGAGTAGTCAACATACCTCTCAGGTATGTTTTGAAGATTTCAAAAAGGATTATAAAAAACAAGTAAAAGAGATAGAGGTAAATTGGAAAGAGAAATGAAAGTAATACAAGAAACTGATGAAAAAGGTGGTAAGGAGGTACCTTGTTAAAGGAAATACAAAAAAAGTTGAATAAAATAATACTTTAAAAACAGAATAGGCCAAATTGTAAAGGAAGCACAAAAATCTAAGAGAAGAATATCTTTAAAAACAGAATTGACCAAGTGGAAAAAGATATACAAAATTAACTAAAGACAAGAATTCCTTAAAAAGTAGAATCGACAAAATGGAAAAGAACATAGAAAAGTTCATTGTAAAAAAATGATTTCTTAAAAGTTAGAATTGGGCAAGTAGACACTAATAACTTTATGAGATATCTACAAGCAAAAATCAAAAGAATTTTTAAAATAGAGAAAAATGTAAAATATCTCATTGGAAAAACAACCAACCTGGAAAATCCAAAAGAGATAAGTTGAGAATTATTGAACTACTAAAAGGCATGACCATAAAAAGAGTCTAGACATTACTTTTCTTTTTTGTTTTTTTAAAATTTTATGTATTTAATATTTTCCCCAGTTATATTCAAAATAATTTTTACATTCGTTTCTAAGATTTTTAAGTTCTAGTTTTTCTCCCTTATCCTCACCCACAATTAAGAAACTACATGTGAAGTTATACAAAACATTTCTAAAAAGTCAAGTTATGAAAGAAAATATACATTTCCCACCCTTATGAAAATAAAAACCCACAAGAAAAATTAAGTTAAAAATAAAGAGAGAGAGAGAGAGAGAGAGAGAGAGAGAGAGAGAATGCTTCAATCTGTATTTAAACTCAAGCAGTTCTTAATGGGTATGGATTGGATTTTTCATCCTAAATCCTTCAGAGTAGTGGTGGATGATTGCACTACTGAGAATAACAACATCATTAACAACTGGTTATCCCATAATATTTTTATTACTTTGTATACAATATATTTCACTTCATTCATGGAGGACTTTCCAGGTTTCTCTTTTTTTCCTGAGAGCATCCTGCTCTCCAGAGAACAATAATTTTCCATCGCAAAAATTTGCTTTGAAAATTTTTTACAATAACTATTGCTAGTTGTATTTCCCTTCATTTATTTTCTCTCTCTCCTTTCTCCCTGTCACTCCTCAAAAGTGTTTTGCTACTGACTACTTACTTTCCCAATACATTCTCTCTTTTATCACCCTTCTCCCCTTCCCATATCCCATTCTATTCCCTCCCCAAATATGCTCTTTTTTATATCACCCAAAAGGGTGATAACCCCCTTCCTAACATCCTATTCCTATTTTCCTTCAGGATAAGATAAATTTCTATATCCCTATTGAATATATATATATATTATTTCCTATTTGAGCCAATTCTGATGATAGAAAAGTTCACTCATTCCCCCTCTCCTCCTCTTCTTCCCCCTTTTTTAATGGCAGATAATTTACAACATTCTACTACTTCCTTGTCCTTTTCCCCAGTACATTTTTTCTCATCCCTTAATTTCATCATTTTAATATATATATATGTATATATATTATCCCTTCATATTAAACGCACACTTGTACCCTCAACTAGTCAATACTTTTCAAGAAATTATTAAGGAAAACTGTCCCTGTGTTCTAGAATCAAAGGGTAAAATAGAAATCAAAAGAATCCACCAATCACCTCCTAAAAGAAGTCCCCCAAATTCCCAGAATAGTATAGCCAAATCCAAGATCAAGGGGAGAATATTGCAACTAGCCACAAAGAAACACTGCAAACATTGTAAATCCACCATGAGAATAATACAAGATTTATTAGCTTCCACATTAAAGGATAAGAGGACTTGGAATGATATTTTTGAGAGCAAATGAGCTATGAGGCCAACCAAGAATCACCTACCCATCAAAATTGAATATAATCCGCAAGAAGAAAATGAGATATTCAATTATGAAATAAAGGACTTCCAAGCATCATCCCTGATGAAAAGATGAGAACTAAATAGAAATTCTGACTTCCAAATATGATGAAAAAGAAGCATAAAGAAATAGAAAATTGAAATCCTAAGGGTTTCAATAAGGTTAAATAAAAGGTTTATATGCTGCACAGAAAAGCAATAGTTACAATTTCTAAAAAATTTCCTCATTACTTCGGCAGCTAAAACAAATATATATAAATAGAAAGCAGAGTTGTGAGTTGATGTGGATTCATATGGAATATATTTTAGGTGGACTACATATTTGAAAGGACTTCCTGAACATATTCTTATACTAGTTCTCTATCCTTACAATTACAGGCATACACTAGGGGGAAATTAGTATTTTTTTTTCATTTTTTATAATTAGTTTTTCAATGTATTTCTTTTATAGAAACTGGAGGAACTTATATATTTTATATTTTTAGGTCAACTACTTTTAGATAATTTTTTCATTAACTAAATAGAAAATATTGATATGGAGACAATAAAGATGTTGTATTTCTGGAATATTGGTGCAAGTACAGACACAGCAAGGATTCCTAATTAAATGAGTTCCTGTTAAGGAAATGCCTTATAACTTCAGAGATAAGGCCTAATGTGAGGAATCATTCAAACTAATTTTTTGATCATTATAACCTGCGATTAAATAGGATAAGGTTTGCCTGGTGGTCCAGAAATGGTAATCATCTCCATGTATCTGATTCATTTGAGGGATATCATAGGATATTCCTCTTTGGGATTTTCTGAGTTTGATTTCTTTCTTTTTAATTTTTTTAATTTTTAAAATATTTTTAAAATTTTATTTAATTTGATTTCTTTTATGTAAACCTACCTGTCCTAGTATGAAGTGAGGTTGGAGCTCCATTTGGAGTGTCCTTTGTATTTCAGGGATTCTGGTGTGTTACTGGGATCCTTTGGAGAAATTTTTATACAGGCAAAGTTTTTCAGAGATGCAATGGAGAAATTTATAGTTGCCTGGGTGCCTAAGGGACCCATTAAAGGGATTTTTACCAGAGTAGATTGATTTCTTATCTGAAGGAAAAGGAGAAAAATGTGACTTCTAAAAAGCCTAGTCCCCTTACCTGTTAGGAGAGTCCCATATGATCCATCTGGAATCAGCCTTTATTTCTGAGAGAGGAAATTGTTCTCCCAACCCCATTAAATACTTTATTGTCTCTGGATTGGGACAGGCTTTCTCTATATGTATCAGAATATGTATCTATGAAAATTTGTAAAATGATATTTGTTTGAATGAATTCATATAACTATATATTCAGGGATGAATGTTATCTCTAGGTTCCAGTCATGGGAAATGTGTACCTCACAAAACTGTTAGGTTTTCTAAAAACTGTTTCATGTGGACTTTGCTAAGAGTATTGCAAAACAATGAAGGAGACACTCAAAAGAGCAAAGCTTTTCCAAGTTATTATAGACCCACCCAGGATTAGAAAAATGGTATAAAAGATATATTTAGGGGATTTCTTGAAAAAAGAAAACCTGAAAACAGACTGAAGAAGTATTTTTAAACAACTTAACAACAACAGAATGGTTCATTTGTAGTCTCTGATCAAATTGAAAAAGTTTTTCAAAAAACTGGAAGAAATTATCATATTTCCAGCATTGAATGAAGACAACTGAAAGAACACAGAGAACTTATGCTGACTAGATGATGAGCAATGCCATATCAGGCTTTTTTTAAAGCAAGAATCAATTCTAAGGAAAGAGTTCCCTCTTTGCCTTTTGTTCTTTCTTAGAGTATGTGGGCCACATGTTGACTTAGAAAACATATTAACACTATCTACTATTATAATTTTATTTACTTTGTTCAGAATTTCCCAATCACATTTTAATCTTGTTTATGCTGCACTAAAGGATGTGAAAGCTCATTGTCACCTCCACCCTATTTTGATGACTTTATCTTAGAAAGGAAGCAAAATATATGGAGAGAAAGAGAGAGAAAGAGACAGAGGAGAGAGAGAGAGAGAGAGAGAGAGAGAGAGAGAGAGAGAGAGAGAGAGAAGAGAGACAAAGAGACACAGACAGTGAGAGATACAGAGAGACAGTGAGAGAGACAGAGAGACAGAGACAGAGAGAAAGAGACAGAGTGAGAGAAAGAGACAGAGAAAGACAGAGAGGGACAGAGAGGTGGGATAATGGTGAATTGCCTCTCCTTTCCCAAACAACAGTATTTTGAAGTCTCTGATGATCTGAGATTATGAACCATCAGGACTCCTATGTTTTTTGTTAAAGAGTTCTAGGTTATGGACAAGACTTGATTTTTTTTGTCATCATTTCCTTAGTTACCAAAACAGAACTCTCTATTCATCCATCCTTTTTTTTTTTAAGACAGGCATCCTGGATGAATTGGATAAGAATTGGAACCATTGGAAGTATGATCAAAACCTGACTAGATTAATCACCTGGAGGAATTTCCAGAAGGATTGAAGATATGATTAGATGGAGAGGACCAAAAGGAATTTGTGTACAAGGTGTAAGATATATTGGGTGTTTTCAAATAAACATTCAAGAAGTTGCTTTATTTCATAAATGAAAACAGTTAGACCCATAGACCAGTCCAGATAAGTTTAGAGACATTTTTCTGCTATTTTGGTGTCAGGGTAATGACTTTTCAACCACAGCAATACTCACAGACGGTCTATTAAGTCGGAAGGAATTGTGACATCATTGGAAGGAGATGCACAAGGAAGAGATTGCACATTCTTGAAGTGTTGATGTATGGTGAGCCGAGCCTGTAGCCCCAAGTCAAGTTTGGAGTTTTCTCTAGGTAGGTAAGTAGAAGTTCATTTGTGGGCCAGACAGGATCTCTGGTTGCAGGATGATAATAAATAAATTATGTTATAAATTCAGAAGATAATGAGACTGTGTTCACAGAGAAAAGAAGCACAGATAGAGAATGAAATAAGTACAACTCATCTTCAAATATGGACTTCTTTGATTTCTATACTTAAGATCAGCTCATGGCAAAAGATCAAAACACCTGGCTAAAATAATGTAAGACATGTAAAGGAAATACAAATCTGAAGGATCCAAGCACCATTGAAGATATGAGAGTACAGAAAATGAAAGCTATCTTCCCTCTCAGGGCAGTCAGGAAGATAACTATTGAGAAGAATGTTGTACACACAGTCAGATGCAGTCATTGTAGCCAATGTTTTTGCTTCCTTATTACTCCTTGTCACTAGATAGAGTTCAATATAGAGAGAAGATCTGTTATTCCCCTTTCCTAAAAATTACTATGACCTAAAGACAAATTTCATAAAAAAATGAATTTAGAACAAACAAAAATGACATTCCTTCTAAAAACAGATGGTTATGACTTAACCAAACTCCCCTGACATATTTATGGTGTCTCTCACACACAAAGCAGTCAGTTTTAAGATGCTCTCCCTTTTCACATCCTTCCCCCATTGCTGCTGATGGATTGGGGATGTCAGTTTGTCAGGTCTTGTTGGGTATGATTTTGGAGAAGTACATATTGAGGCAGTAAGGATCTGTTTGCCATCAGCTCTTTTAGTAAGTATCAGCAAATGGGAGGAAAGCTGATCTAGTCTGCAAGATGCTTCATCTGATACTTTTAGAAGAAGAAAAAAACAGTCCATGGAATATCCTTGAGAAGAAAAACATTTCAAAGCAAAATTATTCTCCAAGTGAAATCAAGAAACAAGAACTTCCCAGGGAACTTTAGAATTCTAGGAAACCTGTTTCTGTACAGCATGGTCCTATTGTCAAGGCTAATTTAGTCTCTTTTCCCTTTAAAATATACACAATATTATGGAGTACTGGCTGTCTGATTATTGTTAAATATTGATGGATCATGAGAATAGTACCTACCAGGGAAAACACTTATCAAGTATAATAGCACACACAGCATAGGAAATGTATAATAATAACAATAATCAAGATTATCATGTAGGAAATGGATAAGGACTAGGTAGATGAAACACTGGTAATAAATGTCATTCATTTATTTGTAATACTATAATTTTACAGATAACATCTGCCAATCTTAAATTCATTTCACTGAGTTAGTATGAAAATTGGAATGCAAGCAAGCTATCTAACAAAGCTTCAATGTAAACTTCCTATTCAACTTTATTTAGTTTTTTAAAACATATTGTTAACAGTACTAGTCTGGTTGGGGATGTCCTTGGACAGAAGAGATAAAAAGGACAGACTTTGTTTCTCATACCCAAAGTCAAAGAACACACAGTAAGCACATAACAAAAGCTTATCAAAAAGATTATAAAACCAAAAAAATTTTCATAATTTCTTAGTTTCTAGATTTTAGAAGAAAGAGAACCACCATAAGTGAGTTACATTTCAAATGAATGGTCTCCTGAAATAAACTTTGTCACTTGAAAGGAATTATCAATTCTGCCTCCATGAGCTCCAAGAAGAAAATGAAAGGCATAGCATCATTTCATCAACAAAGCAAGTATAATTATAAATACTTATTGTGGATGTAATGTTTTACCATGAACAAATCTTGCTTAAGTACTATCAGGAAATTTTAACCAGAAGGATTACAGAAGCAAAAAAATTAGGTATTTATCAAAGGAATGAGTCTCTTAATGTTGTCTGACTCTATATCTGCCTCAAAAACCATTAGCTTTTTGCAATCGCTTGAATTCGAGATCAAATAGAATAACTACAAATGGTCTTTCTATCTTTTTCATTTCTCCATAAAATCTTTAGTGACACAATAGCACATTTTCCTGAAGAAAGCTTTGACCATTTTTGTTAGTACTTGTTAATAAGCACTTCTTAAATCCTTAGCACGAGCCAAGAACTGTATAAAATGGACATTATAGGTGATTTTAAAAGCATGAAATTGGACCTTTACTTCACTCTTACATAAGAAAGGATATTAAAAAATATAGCAAGATAACAATACAAATAAATTTATGATTGTGCTAAGGCATATGACATAGATAAGAAATGTTCTCAGTGGAAAGAGAGAATGGAGTGAAGTGGATGGAGTAACTAAGGAAGGACACAAAAGGAAAATGTGCATTTAAATAAGGGCATTGAAAAACACAACTTTACAAACAGCCAGCATCTTGAATTCTAAAAATACCTGCCTACAATTAATAATAAAAACAGTAATGAATTTAGATCAAGAGAGTACCATGTCCAACTGTTCAGAGTACTCAGAGATTTTCAGATTATCAAAAATCCGAGATTTCTCTATTCCCAGAACAAAATTTCTGTTTTCTGGATGTTATCACAGAGAGACTAACTAGTAAGCAGGATATATATAAAGATTGGGAATATCATAGATTTAGCACAGGAAGAAACTTCAGAGGTCATCTAATCCAATATCCTAATTTTAGAGATAAAGTAAGGCCCAAGGAATTAAATGACTTGCCCAGGCTCACTCAGTGAGTGACAAATCTTATTGAGGATTCAGCATGTTGCCAGACAAGTGAAGTGTAATATGCTTTGAAACAAAGGAAAGGGGCAAATTTATAATTCATAATGAAAGGAGGTTCATAATTCATAAGGTAAGAATGAAGGGGGAAATTAAGAGAAAAAAGAAAGGGTTTCTCTTATTAGAAGAAGTGCCATTTTCTTGGTTTCTGATTCAGCTAGATGGCACAGTGGATAGAGTATAAGGCCTGGAGTTACAAAACTCAATTTTTTGAGTTCAAATTCACCTCAGACCCTTACTAGCTGTGTGATTTGGGGCAAGTCACTTAATCCTTTTTGCCTCAGTTTCCTCAATTATAAAATGAGCTAGAGAAAGAGATGATAAACCACTCTAATATATTTGTCAAAAAAAAAAAAAGAAAAACAAATGGGTTGTGACAAGTTTGACATGACTAAATAACAAAAAGTTGACAAACTAGTCTCTGACTAAAGTGCAGATATCTTTGAATATGATCACAGCATAATAAAAATTACATTTTACTTGCCAAATGCTCTGATACTCTAATCCTCGTGTTCCCATATATGGTCCCTCAGTCCAGCCAGATGCTTCTAAGTCACCTAGTTTTCTTTTTTCCTTTATCCTTCCCATGTAGAGTATCCCTTTTTTCATGTGAATGGATTTTCCCTTTACTCAAAGGGAATTTGTTGTAGAAAAAAAATTGCTTTCTTTCTAGAGAAGGAATTCTAACTAGTAAAGCTACTGATATTGAAATGGTGTCTAGTCTTTTATGGAAGAAAGCAGAAAGAGTTTCTGCTTTTTATGTCAGGGAATGGCTCCCACACTATAGATAGAATAAAAATCGCAAAATTTAAAAATATATATATATATTAAAAGATAAATAGTCCAACATCTTGTACAATGCAGGAATCACTTTAACATTTTCTTTGTTAAATGACCACCCAGCTCTAATTGAATACTCCAGTGACTACTTCTAAGTAATTGATCCAATTATTGCACAACTTTATTGAATTCAATTCAATTAAAATTATTAAGTACCTTCTAAATAAAATTAAAAGAACAAAAACCTGACTACCACAATGTAAATCACTAAAAGGAAATCAAAATTTGAGTAATTGAAAAGCTAGTGGAAGGCACAGAGAATAGATGATACCAAAATATTGTATATTCTGTCAGATACGGTTCATGATTCTTATAGCTATTCTTTATTACATGGGAAGGTTCAATGTGGAAAGAGTTTTGTTAGCATGATTATTCAATAGGAAAAAGATAAAAATTGGCAACCTAGATCCCAGAGAGTGATGTAGAAAAATCACAGGCTTGATATCCATATGCCTCTTCCCTCACACCCCACCTCCCAAGGTACCTAAACCTTTTGGAAAAAACATGAGAGCGCTCACTCTTCCTTCTTGACCTACCTAAATACATACTCTAAGTCTACCACTATAACTTTCAAATAGGAAAAAAAACATTGCTATTCATACCACTTGAATGAACTGGGAGTCAACTATTGGAGGCTTTGCTAAAAAAAAGACTTTTAAGTTTTGCCACTGTAGCCTTAAATCCTCTCAATGCCATGTTAATATGCCCTCTAAAACTCTAGGTTTTTCTAATCACTTTGTTGCTAAATTCTAGGGAGTTATTTTATTTTATTTTATTTTATATGTATAGATAGATATATATGTGTGTATGTGTGTATACATATGAATACTGACATATACATATGTATACACACATACATATCATATGCTCCATGATGAAGTCCAACACAGGAGAGAATGTCCCATTCTAGCTCTTTGCATCTAAGGTGCTTGACACAGAATAAGCACTTGTGATTTTTCTTTCATTTATTCAAAGACACTGAGCTAGGCTTTAGAAATATAAAAAACAGCCCCTAAGAAGTGTATATTTGCTGCTAGAAATAATATATATGAAGATCAATAAATACAAGATAATTTGAGGTGAGAGAATTAATAATTGCGCTCAAGGAATATTTCATGAGAAAGATGTCCCCTTCCAATTTGGCCCCTGAAAGAAGATAATTATGAGGCAATAATAAAGAGGATTACATTTCATACCTGTATTAATATTAAGAGATAGGACTTTGTTTTGAATTTAGAGAATGGCTTGCCTGGAACATAGAACTCCTTCAGGAAAATAGTTTTACTTTGTTTAGGACCTTAAATGTCAGGCTGAAGATTTGTATTTTGTCTTAAAACCAATGATGAACCACTGAATATTTGAGACAGGAACAAGTCCCCAAAGGTGACTGAATTGGAGAGAAGAGAGCCTAGAAGCAGGGAAAACAGTTAGAAGAAGATTTTAACAATTTAGACAAAAGGTGATGAAGACTTTAATTAGAATGGTAGCTGGATGAAAATGCAGAAAGAGAATGGAGGCAGAATTAATGCAATTTTACAAATGATTGGGTTAGTGGTGACTGAGAGAAGACTCAAGTATGTCTCTTTATAGTTGCTTCAAAGAGAATGACTCCAGTCAAATGGAAACACTCGATGTTGGCTCCAGAGAGAATTTATATTGGATGACACTTTGTTCATATTGATAGAGAAGTAGAAACTAAATGCTAAGTGATATATACTCTGTCAATTATAGATAGTTGCTCTATGATGCATTTTTACTTACCTTACAAAAACATCTAGGATTATGGCACATGTATAATCCTAGTTACCTAATAGACTAGGGCTCATGGCTAATTTGAGCTAAGAAGTTTTGAGTTTCAATGGGGTAAGCCTTTTGTGACTCCATATTAGGTCTGGAATGAAAGAGTGAGGAGCCATCCATCAAACAGTGAAAAAGCAGAGCTAACTGAGAGAGATAGAGACAGAGGCAGAAATAGAGATAAAGAGACAGACACAGAGATAGAGAAACAGAGAAAATAAACTAAATAGTCCTCTACCTTTCTTAGCTAAGTCTCCCAGTCAGTCTGTAGTTTCTGGAGATGTTTAGGATAACAAATAGGATTTACTATATCATGTTCTCTGTTTGAAGCAACATGGTGAAATGGATAAAGCAATAGATTTAGAGTGAGGGAAATCAAAGTTCAAACCTTGCTTCTAACACTGGCTGTGTGAACCTAGAAGAGTCTCTTAAACCTTTCTATTACTCAATTTGCTCATCTTGTAAAGGTCCCTTCTACCTCTAAATTTTATTATGACCCTTCATTTTCTATTTCCTCATATTTCTTGAAATGTCAACTTTAAAGTCAACTATGAGGAAAACGGTGGTGAGAGTAGGCTGTGTTGATCCTTTCAATAGAAATTGGATTCTCCTTTTCCATGGGTTTATGAGGTAAATTTCTACATGGAATTAGTAATTACCAATAACAGAAACAAGAGAAGAACAATTTTTATCCAATTTTGAATTACTTGTATTTTTTAATTAATAATAGTAAGAAATAATTATCAATACAAAGAAGCCTGGGAACTCTCATGGGCATAGATGCTTCTTAAATTCTCTTCATTCCATGATATTTTTTCTCATTTTTGTTTTCTCTTTCCTCTCTAACTTTAAAAATGAAGTCTCTGGTTCTCCCTACACTAAATTTCTCTCTTCCACAGTACAGCCTTTCCTGCTAGTTATGGTGAGCTCAAGTTGCCATTTCTAGGGATTCCTATTTTTTCCCAAAACCCAAAAGTGAAGTAACAGCAGTCACATATATTACATATTTTTCCAGAATTATATGGAAGAATCATAGGCATTTGAATAATCACTACCAAAGTCTGCATCTCACATACTCATCTTCTTTCTTTGTTAAGGTGAGACAAAACATTCTGAGACTGGTCGTTTGGGAAATTTGGCTAATTTAAGAGAATCAAGGCTTGAAAATTATACAAGCTGAGTGTGAAAGGAAAACATGGAATGGGAATGAATCAAGAACAAACATCAATGGATGAGATGAGAGGAAGAATAGAGCTACCATCACTCAGAAGCAAAATGTTTGCTTAATTTTGTAGCATTAAGAAATTTCTGCTGGAAACTCTACAGAACAAATTACAATGAAAAGGGGTTAGTCATAAAAATGCAATGTACAATAGGTTATAAAGAGGCTCTGAAAGCACCTTTGGAAAATCCCCTGGCATCCCTAGAAGGCAAACTCTAACACATGAAATTAATGTTCTGCTGTGTTAAAGAATACAATGCACCATGGAGCTATTACTGGTCATGTGGCCCTCAGTATACTTAATGAACATGAGTGAAATTACTAGTTCTTTACAAGAGTTCTTGTCTTTCATACCATTAGCCGAGAAGCATTAGAAAAAAACATGGTGTTTTAATTAATGCACTTCTTTATCAATCAATCATTAAGAATTTATTAAATGTCTGTTATGTGCTAGATTATTATGCTAAGTATAGTCTGCATTTATCATGTATGTGCATACATACATACACATACATATATATCATATATACACATGTATATAGGTCACTATGAGACAAAATATAAATATATGCTATTTATGTACTTTGGATATATCTTATATATACCTACATATAATTATAGTCTATATAATACTATGTGTATAGATAATGTATGTGTGTGTAAATATAAAATCTCTTTTTTTGATATGAAATCTCTTTTTTTCTCATTAGTGAGCTCCTGGAAGAGAGGAATGGTTTCATTTTTGTCTTTGTATTTCCAGTGGTTAGCCATCCTTAGTATCAATCAACTGCCACCCAGGGAGAAGCAGGGGGGAAAGACATGAAGCAATACATGCTGAATGACTCAAACCATCATCATCACTTTGACCACTATCTCCTCTTTTACTCTGATGGATACAGCCAGGAACATGAACCCAAAAGCCTGGAAATAGCATTGTTTCCCAAATCACTAGTCCAGTTCCATCAAAAGGAGAAGCATTGTGACAGAGAGGGATAGCTTCCTCATCATTCACAACAGCTGCCAACCAACAGCTGCCCACTAGTCAGCAGATAAGTGCAGAAACCTAAGGCTGGCAGTACCCCCAGCCCATTGTTCTTGCTTTCAGTCCAGCTCCTTCAGTCATTCCTGGGGACAACGGGCCAGCCATCCTAAACAACTGCCAAACAACTGCCACTCACCGATGGGAAAGCAAAACTAGCTGAAACAGCAACGTTTCTGAGGAAGACAGAGAAGGTAGCATACCCAGGTAGATCAAACCATCACCACCTTGCCATATCCCCTCAAGTTCTATTGGGAGAAAGGACTCTAAAACATTCAGCTCAGTGACAAATAGTGCAATAGCAGAAACATGCATAATGTTCTCAATGGAAGTAACATTATTTCTCTCTTTCATCCGAATAGAGGAGGACGGGGATGAATATTTATTGATCATCTACTGCCATGTTCCAGCCACTATGCTAAACCTTTATAAATACTATTTAATTTGATCCTCATATAATCCTGTGAGGTAGGTGCCATCCTTACATTAAGAATGTGAGATTCTTGAGAACAGGGGCTTTCTTACTTTTCTATTTGTAATCCCAAAACCTAGCACAATGCTTTGTAGATAGTAATGCTTTGTAAATGCTTTATTCATTCATTCATTTAAATACTGCAAAGAGATCAAGGAAGATTGGGATTTTTAAAAGGCCATTTTATTTGTTATTTAAGATATCACTGCAAATGTTGTCAGTGAGGTAAAGAATCAATTAGGAAGGAATAAAAGGATTGTGTTGATGGGTCCAGTTGAACTCATTTAACATAAATCTGTAATGGACCTTGTTAATATTGTTGTATGACTTCCCCAACTGCTTTTTAACAATACATGAGGAGGAATGAAGGAGGTAGATGGTGGGTATAATCCCAAGTTAGAATTTCTCAAGGTATGATTGGCAGCAGGACAAAGTAGAAAGAGATTCATAAGTAAAGACTAGTATAAAACTATACCCTGATTCAAGAAAAGGTCAACATTAGGAAGGAAGTAAAAGCAGGAATAATAGCTTGAAAAGGCATGGAGGAGTAAAGAGATGGAATGTAATGGTGAGAAATATATATATAGTAGTTTGACAGTGAACTATGAAATGATGGAATCTTTGGGTAGAAAAAGGAATAAATAAAGTATAGTAAATAATAAATATATTTATATACTTATAAATAAAGTATAAAGAATAAAGAAGTAGACATATTAGGATTCTGTTGTGACAGGAATATGACTATCCCTCCCTGTGTTTAAGATGAAGCAGAAGAGTAAGTGGGTCATGGGAGCTGAATTGATTGAGTAATTGCAAAGTTAGAATATTGGAGAAAATATTAATGTATCTCTAGTGATGAAAGTCACTCATAAACTAACCCTCTCACATAAAATGGTTTTGAAACATCAAACTATTCAATCACCGTTTCTCATCTAATCACAAAGTTAATTAGAAATAATTAATTACAATCTAACCTCTGAGTACTCTTATATAGATCCACTCAAATAGCCTTGTATACTAAACTCATTCACCTGCTTTTACCTACACAAGTGTTATACTTTTCTACTTAAGAGAACTCATGCATTAGTTAACACCCCTGGTCCTGTACAGAGTGCTTTACTTACAGTGAAATTCACTTCCCCAAGAAGATAATTATTTAGAATCCATCTTTCAGATACACACTGAAAAATACCCCTACACACACACACACACACACACACACACACACACACACACACACACACATTTGCAAAGTCAGTTTCATATACAAACAGATATTTCATTCCTAAATGTACTAGGAGATAGTAATCCATACATATTTGACCTTTACCAATCCAATCAATATTTGAAGGAAACATTCTCTTACTAATAAGGTCACTACTTTAAATTATTTAGAAAAGTGCCAGCCATTTATTCAAATGACCCAAATTCTACGGTCAAATGAGTGGGTTGTATTTTGCTCCATTACAGTATATAAGCCTATTCTAAAAGGACATCCAAATTGATATAATTGGCCAATAAATTTCAATAAATATCTTCTTTAAGTGGATTCTGAGACCCAACATGCCCTCTTGAAAACTATAAACTGCCATTTTTTAAAAAATTAGTACAGTAAGAAAAGTTGAACATACAGTATGGTATATATCTTAATATGTTATAATAACTAGGCATTACAGCAAACGGCTAATATTTCAAAAATTCAGCTAAATGCCTAAAGTTGTTTCTCCCTTAATAACTTATAGTTATTATAGCTTACAGAACTATTATAACAACTAGTAGAGCATTTTAAGTTGTATAAAGCATTTTAGCACATGCTATCTCATTTGACTCTCACAACAAACCAACAAAGTAACTGCTATTATTATTTCCATCTTAGATAATGAAAAAACTGAATCTGCGGACTTGTCCAGGACTACACAGATAGTAACTATCTGAGACAGAATCCAGACTCAGGTCTCCAAGTTTCCAAGGCCCACAGTCTATTCTCTGTATCACCAACCTGACTCTCCAGGAAGGAGATAAACTATCATTAAGGGTGACTTGTCCTTAATTTTCTAGCACTTAGCAGAGTGCCTGGGACTTGCAAGGTACATAATAAATAAATGTCTGTTGACTTAACTGATCCTACTCTAGCTCAAATTAAAATACCCACTTTTCCCACCTATGTTTCAAAATCCATGCTCTTATTGATTTGTTGCTCATGAAGTATAGAGACTCAGGGAGTGTGTGGGGGTTTCTTTGGGATAGGAAAGTCTTTTGTTTTTCCACAGAAATGAAAATCTCTAAGTGGGAGACAATTATTTTCACTGATTTCCATAGATTTCTATTATAATTTCTATTATATTCCTATTATTCTATTATAATTATAATAAATTATAATCTATTAATCTATTATAATCCTAAATTGTAGCATAATGCCATCATTTGAACTGTGTGAGTCTTCAAGTGAAACTCTCAAACTTATGTTAAATGAGAGGCTGCATAATATAGTATAAATATGAAAGACTACAACCTGGGTTCAAATGCTGTCTCACACTTTCTAGTTGTGTGACTACTGGCATTCAATTTGGGATTCAGAATACTAAGACAAACAAAACAGCCTTGATTAGGATCACCTAGCTTATGAGAAAGGTGGCATGATATAGTGGGAAAAAAACAGTTTAAGTTATGGTTCTGATTCTGACACTTCCATGTAAGTTTGAGCAAGTCCCTTACCTTCTCAGGGACTCACTTCCCTCCTCTGCAAAGAGATGGGGTGAGACATATTCGCCTTAAAGTTTCTTTTCAATCTCTAAGCCCATGCTATAAATCATCTCATAAAGTCTGGCTTATAATTTCCATAATCATTTTTATAATCCAATTAAAAATATTTGATATTTTGGATTTTTATAACTACAGAGGCTATCTTTTAATTTGTGAATTAATTGATATTACTTATTAGGAAATGTATCAAGGGAAAGTTGTGAACTCTTTAAACAAAAACCCTTTTTGTCTTTTCACTAAAGAATTTGGCTAATGGTGATTTTAATGGTTTTTGTTAATCAGTTATTTTTTCAAACACATTCAACTTGTTTTGACTCCATTTGGGATTTCTAGGCAAAAATACTGGAGTGGTTTGCCATTTTCTTCTCCAGCTCATTTTACAAATGCGTAAACTGAGGTAAACTGGGTTAAATAACTTGCTTAGAGTCACACAGCTAAGAAAAGTCTGAGGACAGATTTCAACTCATAAAGATGTGTCTTTTTGATTACACACCTGATACTCTATCCACTGAGATACTTAACTACCCTTAGTAGTGGTCATTAGTTGAAAAATAAAGAATCTATTATAATACTGTATTATGTACCTTCCTGTTTACCTATGCAATTTATTGCTTGTCACTGTTTTGATTTAATATCCTAAATCTCCGCACAGATATTTCCCTGTATCCAAAAAATATGAATTCATAGAGGATCTTAATTCTGCCATCCCATCTAGCCCGTCACTGCTCCAGAGTCTCTGGGAACTGGAAACCTGAAACATTATTAATATGCATCAGAAGTGGGACCACTTGTATATAAGAAGGGAAATCTGGCTCATCTTTGGTATGCTGCATGAGCCATCTGGGGAGCTAGTTGCCACCTGCCTTGAGCTGATCTGAAACTACAGGTCTCTGTCCTGCTTGGAGAGCTGGAATAAATCCAAAATGATATGTGGAGAACAACCTTACCCATCTCCATCTCCTTCCGACATTACTTATCCTCAAGGGGTCCCCAGTGTTGTATCCTAGAGTTCCTCTTTTGGTAACCTCATCATAGATGAGGTAACTCGAAGAAAGTCCCTGTTTCTCCCCTAAGAGTCAGTCTCATTGCACCAATTACCTATTAGGAATTTTGGAGTGGATGAACAGATTCAACATCCCCAAAACTGCACCTATTTTTCTCCACAAATCTTCCCTTCTTCATTTTTCCCTAAAGCACCATCATTGCTCTGTTTTCCAGATTTGTAACTTCAGTCTTATACTTGGACTCCTCACTCTTCACTTCACAGATCCAATCAGTTGGTAAATCTTAAGCTAGTTCCACCTCCCAAAAATCTCCTGCTGACTCCTTTTTCTCTACCCTCTCAGCTACCACCTCAGTTCAAAACCATGATCAGCTCTCATTACTACAACTGTCTCCTAATTCTATCTGCTTTAAGTCTTTTCCACTACAGTCTGTCCTATACACTGCTGACAAAGGAATGTTTCATTTTTTTTTTTGACTGAGTCAATTGGGGTTAAGTGACTTGCCCAGGGTCACAGAGCCAGGAACTGAAATGTCTGAGGTCATATTTGAACTCAGGTCCTCCTGACTTCAGGGTTTGTGCCATCTAGTTGCCCCTAGAAATGTTTCTTAAGAGTAGATCTGATCTTAAAAGCAGTGCCATTCCCCTACTCAATTGCAGTAGCTTTCCATTGCCTCTAGGATGAAATATAAATTTATTTTGAAGTCTTTCATAACCTGTTCTCAATTTCTTTTTCCAGACTGATTAACTATTACTTCCTCATTTTTCTCTTCTTGCATTTAGGGGGGTACAATATATAGAGTGCTGGGTATAGAGTCAGGAAGACTTGGGTTCAAATTCAGCCACAGATGCCAACTAGTTGTGTGACTGAGAAAGTTATCTACCTTACAGATATATTTATACATATATATATTTATAACTATTAAAAACAGCACCTATTTTACAGGGCTCTTGTGAGGATTAAATGAGATAACATTTATAAAACATTTGTAAAAGTGCTTAACACAGTGTCTGTTATATGGTAGTCACTAATACTTTTTTTTTCCTTTTCCTTTTCTATCTTTCCTTTCTCTCTCCTACACTCTGAGATTCTGGCCCAAAAATGTCTTTCTTTCTATTCTATAAACACAACATACCATCTTCTATCTCTGCTTTTTCCCATATTTGAACTATACTCTTTGTATATTGTATATTATAGATACTTATATACAGATAATTGTATTATATACAATTTTCTGTGAAGTTCTGCTTCACAGAGTCCTTTTCTTCCTTCAACACATACCTAAATACCACCTCCTGCATCGAAATTTGCTGGATCTTCCCCCAACTACTAGTTGTATTTATTCTTGTTGTATTAATTCTTAACAAATCTGGCCCTAATAGAATGTAAGTTCCTTTAGATCAGGGAAACATTTCCTTCTTTGTGCTTTTATCCCCATGAGCATAACTATGCCTTAGACATAGTATGTACTAAATAATTGCTCATTGATTTCTTGACTGAGGGCTATAACGAATATCGTTCAACAAACGTCATTGAGTATATATCAGTTTGGTAGGTGCAGTACTCTTTTGGGGACAACTAGAAGAGGAAGTGGATAAAGTGCTGATCATGAAGTCAGGAAGACTCATCTTTGTGAGTTTAAATCTGGTCTCAGACACTGACTAGCATGTGACCTTGGATAAGTCACTTAATGCTGTTTGTCTCAGTTCCTCATTTGTAAAATGAGCTAGAGAAGGAAATGGCAAATGAATCTGATATTTTTGCCCAAAAAAACCCAAATTAGGTCACAAAGACTTGATTATTAAATGAAAATGACTGAAAAACAACAAAAGTAGCTTACAAAAAAAATCACTCATTTATAGAATAATTACTGCTAAAGATGAGGAAAATATGAGCAAAAGAACTTGATGGACCCCTAAATATGATTAATTCAATTAGTATCAGGAGAACATTAAATTGATTGCCACCAAGAGTAGTAGCCACACTTCTATGGTAACTTGCCAGCCTGGAAGTACAAAGATAAGTCATTTTTACTCAACCAATTAATAGACATGTGTTAAATACCTAATATGTTCCAGATACTGTGCTAAACACAGTAACAGGAATGCTTCCACTTGATTTTTGATTGAGATTTTTATCTTTGGAGCTCCCATCCCCAGTCACTACTATATATTATCTTCAAAGATGGGTTATAAATAAGAATACATTTCTTAGACATTATTCTAAGCAAATGGTAAAAATCAAAGAGGAAAATTCATCTGGGAGCCCAGCAGTCACACCTGGATTGTGGAAAGATGATAGTTAAGAAAGTCAAGTTCCAAAAAGCTCCCTCTAGCACTTATAAGAAGTTTTTATTTTAGAAATTATTTCTGGTAGAAGATGTCACCTTTTCTTAGCAAGAATCTACCATATAAGTCACAAATTGGTGCACCACGGAAAGCTTAGCAACCCTAAGTGGCATGGGATGCCAAGTGACAGAAATTTTTTTGTTCACCTTAAAACAGGTCTTGTTAGACATTATGAGTTCCAAGACCCTTTGGACTAAGAGTATCTGTAGGGGTTAAAATCTTCTCTTTATTCTGACAGGTCCTTTTAACACACTGGGGACACAGTGTCCTTGAGGACTCTGGGAAGAAAAGCTGAAAGCCAATGCCAGTCAAAATGATAAGGAAGAAGGCATTTGTTGGCCAGAGAGCAATAGCCTGGGTCTGTGAAGAAAGTATTAGTGTTTAAAATTGAAGACAGTTTTGTACTTGCCAAAGCTTAGGTTTAGGGTAGAAAACCTAAAAATTTAATTTCCTAGGTATCTTTAATGAAGAAATTCTTTCCAACCAACAGAGGTGCCAGGTTTGGAGAAGAAGCTGCCATGGTTCCTCATATTAGCTTCTTGTTTTGTGTCTCTACCACCAAGTACCTGAGTAAGGCAGATGCTTGTGCTATCAAAGGAGGCCACGAGGGCTTAAACACTATAGAAGGCTTACTGGCTTTGACTTCTCATATAGAAAAGTTCCTAATCTTTGACACATGTAAATGATGTTTCATATTTTCATTTTCTAAGGGCATGAATTAAAAGATATAATAAGCCCATCTATGAAATAATTCTATATGGAATCAGGGCAAGATTGTTTCAGTAATTTAGAAGAATTTCTCTAAAGTTTTTGATCATACATACATTAGTAGAAAAGATTTTGAGCAATACTCCCAATAAGCATATATTAATTTATTTATAAATATATATATATAATGTATCTATGTATAAATACAGGTACATATATACTAATGTACTAATGATTTGGTACATTTTAAAGCTTATATAAACATAGAAATAAGAAATAAACAGATAAAGATGAAATGATATTTTTTTCTTAGAGTAACGGGGAATCATTAGAACTTACTGAGTAAGGAAGTTATTGGGATGATCAGATTTTCACTTTAAGAAAATGACTTTCAGGAGGACCTGATCCAGCCTCAAACAATTACTAACTGTATGGCCCTGGACAAGGCACTTTACCCCGATTATTTCAACAACAAGAGGGGGAGAGAAAGAGAGAGGGAAGAGAGAGAGTGGGAAGAGATGGAGAAGGGAGAGAAAGGGAAAGGGGAAAGAAAAGGGAAAGAGAAAGGGAGAGAGGGAGGGAGGAAAGGAGAGAGAGGATGGCTTTCACAGCTGTATTAGAGGAATGGATATGAGAGATGGTGTAAAGGTTAAAAACAAGATTTGGTACCTCAATGGATATGTAGAAGGAGGAAAGTAAAAGATAAAAGATAACACTAAGTGAGAAATCTGGGATGGATGGGACTTGCTTCTATAGTGGTAGCTAGTTGTGCTGGAGACAACTTCCACAATTGGCTATGGGGAGGAGAAGGATAGAATAGCACTTCTTTCTACCCTCCTACTAACTGACAACACCCCCAGGTGGGAATCAAACTCGAGGTTTTTTTCTACAAACGCACTTGGAGACCACTGGTTTAGAAATATGAGGCTAAACAATGATAAGCAACAAATTGCATAGGTAAGCAGTAATACAATCAGAATGCTAATGAGGTTTTCTTTATCATTAAATGACTTCACCACTGCCAAGGGAAATAGCCTTGAGGAAAAGGCATTAGGAGAGAGAAAAACCTCATTACCAATAAAACAAAATTAACAAGGGAATATCACAAGAGAGAAGATATCAAAATTATTACTAAAGACAAGAACATTTAAGGAGTTTATAGCCTTCCCTTACTACATATTCCAGAAAAGATTGTCAATTCATTCACAAAAGAAAAGCTATCACTGGCATTTATTAATAAAATTTCTGCATAAAAACATATCCTTCTATCCCTTATAAAAACTGGTCTAACAACTAGGAACCAGGCATAATTGGATGTACAATGGCAGTTACAGTTTAGCAGGCCCTGCCAAATAGTCCCTACTCTAAAGGAAAATATATCTTGCTAAAGGAGATAGTGCTTCACATATGCATAAATAAGAATAAAAGAAATAAAAGATGGAGAGACAGTACTAATACATGGATAGATCAGGAAAGAAAGATTTCACAGGGCTTTTACAGGACTCCTGAGCTAATTCTTAGAGAAAAACTAATGAAGAATTTGGGAAGATGGTGGAGTAGGCCGGTAAATTTCAAGCACTTCCAATTTCCCCCATAAATAGAGCAAATTTGCACCTCAGGCCAAACAGACTGGTGAAAAATCAAGAGGACATGAGGCAGAACAGGAGTCTTCCTGATATAATCCGAGTAAATCTCAGATTGACATTGAAGTGCTAACACTTCTGGGATAGATACTCAAAAACACTAAGTGGGGTTAATTGGGTATGGCTGGCACCTTGGCAGGGACCTCAGAGACATCCTTTGTGGAAAACACACAAATATTGCCAAATATCTAAATCCCCAGATCAAAGAGAAAATTTTGCAAAAAACAAGAAAAAAGCAGTTCAAATACATTGGAGCCACAATTGTACTCATCAGCAGCTACAATAAAAGACTAAAGATCCTGAAATTATATCTACCAACAATCAAAAAACTAGGCCTGTGACCAAAAAATTATATCCAGAAAAATTATCTATAATTTTGAATGAGAAAAAATGGACTTTCAACAAACTTGCAGATTCTCAGGACTTTCTATCAATCAACTCAAACTTAACAGAAAATTTAAATATAAGAATCAACATCAAAGATCAATTTTAATGAACTCAACATGGACAAAAAAAATGTATATTTTTCACATGAGAAACTTATACTATATGTCAGCAACAGTCTAGCTCAAAAAAAAAAGCTTGGCAGAGTTAAGTTAAAAAATATTAATCTTATTATACAAAGGAGGTGCAGAGGAAGATACAATAGCATTAGAGGGGACAGGAGGGCTTGTAGTTCTAAAAACCTACTGACATTGAGAATGGGTTCAGTAGGCATCAGTACATATATACCATGAAGGGTATATAGCACCCTACAATAGCTATAAAGAAATAAGGGAGAAAGGATGAGCACATGGGGAAGCAAAGGATGAAGGAAGAAGACAAGGGAGGAATCCTTGGGTGGGAGGAGGTTAAGCAATAGCAAGGCAAGTTATGGAACAGAATTTAAAGTCAGCAGGAATAGGAAAGACGTGTGTGTGTGTGTGTGTGTGTGTGTGTGTGTGTGGTATGTATGTATGTATATTTGTGTGTTTATATATCTACATATGTATATATAACTATATCTTTTCTTAACTTTAGCTTGATGAGTAAAGTAAATAAGGTGCTCAGCAGAGAACCAAAGAATGATTTACAAAGAAGTAAGAAAAAAATGGACATTCATGAATATAATTTTTCTACTAAAATGAAATTACCAGATATAAATCTAGTAATTTGTTATATATTTTTATTTCTCCCTGATGTTCTGTTGGGCACATAACAACATTCTCTTTTTTGTGGGAAATAGGTGAGATACTATAAGATTGGAGAAGAGCAAATGTTCTGATTTTCAAAAAAGGGGGAGGGGTAGAAAACCATAATTTGAAAACTATAGGCCAAAGAATTTGGCTTCAAATCTTGGAAATATTATAGAAAGGCTCATTGGAGAGAGAGAGAGTAAGCAAATATCTAGGGGACAAGTGATAATGACAAAGAGCCAATATAATTTCATAAAAAACAAATAAGACCAGACTAATCTCATTTCCTTTTTTTGATAAGATTATTGAAGTAGGAGATGAGGAAAATGGTTTAGATATGGTTTATCTCGTTTTTAGCAAAGCTTTTGGGAAAATATCTCAATATTATTCTTGGGGAGAAGATAGAGAGATAATTAAGCAACAATGCAATCAGACATATTCTAACTCATTGGTGGCCAAACTCAAAGAGTAGTTGTTAATGGTTTGATGTCAATATGCAAGAAGGCTTCCACTTCTTATTTCAGTGTTTCATAATAATTTAGATAAATATATTGATGGTACGCTCAGCAAATTTTCCCAAATCTGAGAAGAATAGCACAGTTTAGGACCCAAATGAATCTCGACAGACTAAAGCATTGTAAGTCTAGGATGAAATTCTATAAGAATCAATGCAAAATTGCAACTTGGGTATGAAAAGTCAACTTCACAAGTATAAAATGGGGATGACATTAATAGAAAATTGTTCTTTTATAGTGGATTACAAGCTGAGTATCAATCAGTCTTGTTATGTGGCCACCAAAAAAAATAAAAAAGGTAATGCAATCTTGGGCTGCATAAAGAGAGACAGAGCTTACAGGAATAAAAGGGTGATGGGATCCCTGTATTCATTCTTTCTTCATCCAACCTTACTTAGAGTGTTATGTTCAGTTCTAGGTACAATAGCTTAAGAAGGACATTGATATGCTAGAGAGTATCAAAGGAAGGGCAAACAAGATTGAAGGGTTTTAAATTGGTGGAATATTAATAATAGTGTGAAAAAATGGACATGTTGGTCCTAGAGAATAGACTTGGAGGAAAGGGATTATGATAGCTGTTCTCAAGTAATTGAAGGAATATCATGTGGAGCCAGATTGGATTTGTTCTCTTTTGTTCCAAAGAGTAAACCCCAAAGCATGGAAGTAGCAAAGAAGCTAATTTAAGTTTGATGGTAGGGAAAATAATTAGAGCTGTCCAAAAGTGGACTGGGCTGCCTCAGGAGGGATTCCTCTTCCCTAGAGTTCCCTGAGAAAATGCTGAGCATCTCTATCAGTAAAGGTCTGTCAGTCACATCCTTAACATGTAGGTTTATCCACATAACTATTAAGTTTCCTTCAAAATTCAAAATTCTATTTTGTACCATCTCATGACCATTCCTTCCTCCAACTTTGGGCCAAAGACTTTAGTTGATAAAAGTTGATTTTAAAAAACTGCTCAAAAAAATAAAAAATAAAAAAAATAAAAAAAACTGCTCAATTTTGAACATGCTAACTTTGAGATAGTTACAGAACATTTAGGTAGGAATGTCCAATATGCTATATTGTCAACATTAAAATTGGTAATAAGGAAAGAGATGGAGGCTGGATATAAAAATTGGGGGCATCCATTTACAGATAATAATTAAATACATGTGAGTCAATTAGATCAACAAGTAAGAGAGAGTGCTAAGTGAACTGAGACCAGAAGAGAACGTGAGGGACTGATTTTCTTGGAAGTAGATGGATGATAATACAGCAGAGAAGACTGAGGAATTATCAGAGAGTTATGAGTAGAACAAGGATAAAGATGTGTCATAGAATCTAAACAAAGGAATAGATAAAGGAGTGACAAATATTTGACGATGTCAAAGTTTCAGTTTCTGCCAAGTTGAATGAGAGCTAACAAATTGTCATTGTTTTTAAGAAATCAGTGGTTATCTTCAAAGAAGCTGTTGGGGAGGTTCCAGTCTTTCTAATCCCACCAACAAATGAGATCATGTAAACCTCAAAGTACTTTATAAAATATCAGAGAAAATTATTATTATTAATTAGAAACAAGTCACCAAAACTGTCTGACCTCTCACATGAAACAGGGAATGAATCTGCCTCATAGACAGTGTGTCTCTTTCACAGCACGAATTAAACATTGGCAAAGACAATCCTGAATTTTGAGACAATGACTAATGGAGACATAGGTAAATGTCGAGTCTGCCTGTTTTTGTCTAATTGAAAAATAACCTTCTCTCATGGATAATCCCCTGGCTTCTTCCACTTCTCAGGCACCTGTGGCCTGGCATCTGTCACAGGGTGTCTTGCTCTTTTGTTCTGGCATACTTAACCAGGTTGCTTTCCTTTTTTATGTCACCAACATAAAAACAGCCTGTACACTATCAGGCTATATATACCAGTAAAGATAACTGAACCCAAGATGATTCATTCTACCTGTGGTAGATGGATAATACTACAAAATTATCTGAGAAATGAGATTGCTTAGGGTAAGAAGTTGAACTGGGAAACTTTAAGGAAAGCACAATTGAATGTATTATGTTGAGCAAAGACTTCTTTTTACTTATAAAGCAGCATAAACAGGTACTATGGTGATAGGGTTAATTGTATTGCTGAAGTTCAATCTGATGGAGAAAAAGAAATCCTGAATCGTAATTACTTTATTTCCATCATTAAGTCACTGCAAGGATTATATCCTTTTAAGACATAAGAAGATACTATATTTTATAATGATGACATATATAATACATCCCTTTCCCCTTAGATATTAAACCTCTTTCTTTTTGCCTTAATTTGTTCATTGGAGAGGAGAGTATTCTGAGGCATCTGAAGTGATCATTTCATTACCTAATGAAAAAAGTCATTTTTCAGTGAATTCTTCATTTCTCCTCTACTACTAAGGGAAAGGTAAGGGCAGAGATATAGCATACGTATGGCTCCTAAAGTATGTTCCTTTCTTTCCTATGTCAGTCTGACCTTGTGATTCTATCAGAGTTCTCTTGTAGTTCTGTGGCATTTTTTCTGGGGAAACAAAAAGCATCATATTTACTGATCATTTGATTAGGCCAAAATCAATCAACAGAAAGAGTCATGGAGTTTGTAATATAACAAGCATTTACTGAGCACCTATTCTGTACCGGTGATGATTAGATCCTTAGAGAAATGGAAAAATGAAGAAAATGTCATGGAAACTCATAGAGGAGATAATAAATATTCAAAATGCAAAACAGAATACAAAAGTTTGCAAGGAGTTCAAAGCACCATGAGAATTTAAAAGGAGAAAATTCTTATAGGTTCAGAAAAGGCTTCTAGGTCATGAAGACATTCCAGTTGTGATAAATGATAGAAGCAAAACCATAGACTCTTTCAAGGAATGACAATTAGTCTGGAGCCCTGGGTTCAAGTCTTGCCTTTAACACTATAATATCAGCAGTCACTGAATTTTTCAGTGCATCTTGACCAAAGAGTTGACACAACCAAAACAAGTAAACAACAACAAGATAACTCTCTACAGGGGTCCTCAAACTACAGCCCATGGGCCAGATACAGCAGCTGAGAACGTTTATCCCCCTCACCCAGGGCTATGAAGTTTCTTTATTTAAAGGCCCATAAAACAAAGTTTTTGTTTTTACTATAGTACGGCCCTCCAACAGTCTGAGGGACAATGAACTGGCCCCTATTTAAAAAGTTTGAGGACCCCTGCGACTTTCTCTAGGATTGCTTTCTTGGTCCCCATATATATACAGATCTATATTCATACAGAGAATTTCCTCAGTAGGAATTTCCTGCAGGAATAAAATCAAATATCCAGACCAAGAAACAAGAAGACATAATTTTTAAAAGTCCTTAGAACAGACATTTTGAGTTTTTCTTCCTCTGTCTTTAATACTAAGTGCATTGCATGAATTTTTAAAGAAACAAAATGAAACCACTACAAATGTTTACAATTATAATTATGATGGTGAAAACTAATATTTGCATACTACCTTATGGTTTAGGTTTCTTTCTTATGGTTTAGAAAGGGTCTTGCTTATCATTTGAGCCAGGCTCATAATAACTCAGCAGCTAGGTGATACTAGTCCTGGAGTCAAGAATACTCATCTCCCAGAGTTCAAACATGACTTCAACCAATTCTTAGCTTCCTATGCTAAGTCATTTAACCCTCTTGCCTCAATTTCCTAATTGTCAAATGAGCTAGAGACGTAGAAAGATGGAGAAATTATAATCCCTGTTCTCTAGAAACTCTTCTAGCAAAAATAACAGATAATCAAAGTGCAAGACAACACAAAAGTTTGCAAGGACCCCAACTCTGATCCCTTTACTAAGAAAATCACAAATGAGGCCATGAAGCATCAGACACAACAGAACAGCAACAAAACAGCAACAATAAGTCAGTAGCATAGAGATTATAAATATTATCCCTCTTATGCATAGAAGGAAAGTAAAGCAAAAAAGGCAGAGACATTCAATGATTTGCTATAGGTCACATATCTAATGAGCGTAACAGAAATTTGAACCCAGATCTTACTCTTACTGCAGTTTTCTTTCAGTTATAATAAAGCTATCTCCAAAACCCCCAAATTATAAAATGTAAGAATTTCCTGTCATCCTATAACCTGTCCTTAGCTTTTGCTTCAAATTAAAGAACTATTCTTGAAGCTACCTAAACCTTCCATGTTGTCCTTCTTTTCTCGCCTTCCCTCTCAAGGCAGTTCTTCTCCCCTTTTCCTCTGTCAGTCACTCTTTGATTTTCTATGATGAACAGCTCTTATCGCAAGAACTCCTGTTCTAGGAATTAGCATATTCATGAAGCATCATATTCAGTCTTCAAGCAAAGAGAAAGAAGGATCATAAGGATGGAGGAAAGAAGGGATATGTAGTTAAAGAATTAGCAAAAGAACAAAGATCAAAGAAGTAATCACAGAGTGGCACCATTTTCCAGATTGTTCATTACTGCAACCACTCCCAGAGAAGGTTATATATACATATACAATTTAAATTACATATATATATATATATATATATATATATATATATATATATATATATATATATATACATAGATACATAGAGAGGAGAGAAAGGAAAGAGAGGAAGAAGGGAGAGAGAAAGATGGAGAGAGAGAGGGAAGGAGGAAAGGAGGGAGAAACAGAGAAAGGAAGGGAGGAAAGAGAGAGAGGGAAGGACGGAGGGAGAGAAAGAGAGAAAGGGAGAAAGAAAGGAGGGAGAGAGGGAGGGAAAGAGGGAAGGAGGAAGACAGAGACAGAGAGGGAGAGGGAGACAGAGACAGAGACAGACAGACAGACAGAGATAAACAGAGACACACAGAAAGAGACTGAGAGACACATATACACAGAGAGAAAGATAGACACAGAGAGAGAGAGGAAGAGAGAGAGAAAGAGAGAGAGAGAGAGAGAGAGAGAGAGAGAGAGAGAGAGAGAGAGAGAGAGGAGAGAGAGAGAGAGAGAAGGAATGGAACTGGACTGGGGGGTGATTCTTAAGTTTCTTGACTTGATTCATTTTGCTAATGAAAGGAAATAAACTACAATAGACAGAAAGTAATCAGGAATTGGGTGGGTGAGATAGAGAAGAAGACATATGGGGTGGGGGTTGGAAGGAAGGTAGAGAGAAAAAGAAAGGAAGGCAGAGTCCATGGTGTGTAGTGATAATGCTGTTGGAACATAAGAACTATACCCCAGAGACAAAATGCCAGTATCTTCATGTCAAATTTTAAATCTTTAGCACATGCACCATTGATTGGGAAAAGATACAATTTAGGCAAGTTTTTCTTCAAAATGTTTTTTTCTAACCATTCTTCTTCTCATAAAAGCACTTTTAATATTAGTGAAATACTCCAAATGATAGACCTCAGAATGATCATGATTTCTTTCTCTAAATCATACAACACATACTTCTTCTAATACAAACCAAAAAATAAGCCTAAACATCCACTTAAAAGAGAAAAAGGAAGGGGGGGAAGTGTAAAAGGGGGGGAAAGCATAAATATAGATTACATGGTCTAAAATTTTCTTCTATTATTGTAGAATTTGAAATGTTTATAACCACTAAGTTCTTAATAGATCCTTACTACACTCACAAAAATAGGGGAAATAAGCAATTCATCTTATGTTTCATCTAATCTTGTTATTTTTTTTTTGAAAATCATGATGAAGAAAATAAATCACTACAAAATACTAAAGGTGAAGGGTCAAAAAATCCTTAATACTTGCACCATTAGACTGTGAAAAAATCCCCATATGAAGTCATTTTAATTCAGCTCTCAGTTATCCATGGTGATGTGGCAGAAGAGCTGAATGCGCAATCCAAACCTCTTATTTTAGACAATGACATCATCTCCCTTCTCCCTCTAATCTTTTATAAACATTAAATGCAAATTATGGATCCAGTTATGGACTCTAAGTCTGTCCTCTAAGGGAACCAGTAGCCTAGATAAGTTAGCAAAGAATCATCACTACATGAATGACTAGAGAATATTGGAGATTTTGGCTGTAACAATTCTTGAAGATTTTTCTATGTTAGAGAAGGCTTGTGCTCTGTGTTGGTGAATCTCTCCATAGATCCCTGAAGCATTTATGTATTTTGTTTATATAGCAAGAAGTATTGATTTGAACTTCCCATCTGTTTGTTTACTTTGTCCATTCTTCTTTGGCTGATAAACACTAAAATGGCCAAAAGTAGACCGTGATTAGGAAAGAACATGGATAATGCTCCCAAATGACAATGCTTGAGATCGGTAAGGTTAACAGAGTGTGAAAATGACAGGGAACAACTGGTACTAACTGGGGCCAGCAGGGAAACAGATTTGGGAGCAGCGAGATCTTATTTAGGAAACATTCTTTGGTTAAGAGCATAGGGAGCAGAGACAGGGGAGCTAGACAAGAGAGAAAGTGATAAGCATGGCAGAAGTAACTCCTGGGGGGGAGAATGTGAAGTTCTGCAATGTGACAACAGATGAGAAGAAGATGTTCAAGTAGGGCACTTTGATGGGAGTTCTGGGCTTTCAGCAGTTAAAGAAAAAAGGAAAGAGAGACTTGGATAATTATTCTGAAAAAGATCTGGGAGTTTTAGTGGACTGCAAACTCAATATGAGTCGTCAAAAAATTACTATGAACTGGGAATACATTAAGGAGAAAAGAACTTCCAGGAATCCAAGGAGATGATAGTTCGACTGAACTCTGCCCCAATCCAACAACATGAGGAGTATAGTATTCAGTTCTAAATTAAAGCAGAGGTGTCAAACATGTAGTAATACACCCCGCTGAGCTTGAATAAAATGTAATTATAATTTGATAAAATGAATAAAAATACTAGAGAACATCGATACTACTGTTATGTGATTTTCTAAGTCAATATGAAGCCTTCAGGGATCCTTATGTTCATTTGCTATGTTCCACTCTTCTGATCCCATTTGAAGTTTTCTTGACAAAGATACTAAATTGGCTTGCCATTTCCTCCTCTAGCTCATTGTACAGGTGAGGAAAATGAGACCAACAGGATTCAATCAATGACTTGCTCAGAATCATACAACAGCAAGGGTTTGAAGCTAGATTTGAACTCAGGTCTTCCCATGTCCAAACCTGGCACCCAACTGCTGTATGCATACTTTAGTGGTCCCCTTTCTTTGTAAGTTTGACACCAGTGAACAAGACAACAGACAGAGAAGGATTACCAGGATGAACTATACAAGTTGAGAACTCTGTATTCAGCTAGAGGAATAGGAAAATAAGAGAAGGTACAGCTCCTTTAAGTATTCAAAGATCCAATAGATGACCAAAGATTTATTCTGCTTTTATCAGAGGATAGAACTAAGGACAATGGATAGAAGTCACAAAGAGACAGATTTAGGCTCTGTGTCAAGACAAAGTCCCTGACAATCACAGCTCTTGAGAAGTGGAATGGACTGTCTCAAGAAGTTATGACTTCCTTCCCCATTCTTCCAAGTCTTCAAGCACAGGCTAGGTGGCTTCTTGTCAGTCAAAGGAGAGATTCCTTTCAGTTGAAGGTTGGACTAATTGACTGCTGAGATCCTTTTCATCTCTCAAATTCTGTGATTTAGAATCTTATTGCTAGTATATAAGAGACGTTGCCTTCATACATAAAAGAAAATATGTTTCTTTATAAAACATGCATATGCATGTGATTCATTCTATAACCAGAACTTTGGATCAAATTTTCTCACCAGTCCTGCTTGATTCAAAAAAAAGTTCTAGTTTTTTCCCACCTTCAGTCTGCTCTGAACAATAATCTTCCCTACCTTGCCAGACTAGTGGTCCTCAATCACTTCAAGAATTTAGAGTTGTCAACTTGATGGAATTCACAGCTTTGAGAGCTAGCACAAACCATGAAGGTATTTCTTGCTTAGAAAATGCTGTCCTTGGTCTCTGAAATCTACCTTTGTTTAAAATTTTTTTTTGGTAGAGTAATGGCTTTTCCACAGAAATTTTGAACACCCACCTATCTGTAAGGCATGTAAGATCTGCTAAAAAAAATGAGCTCCTAGGTTTAGCTATCATAAGATTGACAAAAAGGCACTAAAAGTCCTAATGGTGATTTTATTTTTCTCTTCTACTCTTCTTCCTTAGCTTCCTTTCCTTATTTCTTTTATTTATTCCTCTTATGACACAAATTTTTAGAGGCACAAATTACAAGCTGCTGACTAATAGTTAGGCTAACTACTTCAATATCTTGCTGTCCCTTATAAAAGATCAAACTATTTCAAAGTTTCATTGAAATTTTATACTTTTCTATCTCTTTTACCCTCTAAAATTATCTTGACCAAATGAGACACAGGGCTTTTAAGAGAAGAGGACTCCATGGGTTTGGGGGAAGAAAAGACATTGAAATATGGTTAATCACCTGAGGATGCTCTTGGGGATAGGATACAATCATAGCATTTTAAAACCATCCCTTTTCCTGAACAGTGGAGAGCCAGTCAATAGAACAGTAGGTTGCTCTGTCACAGGTTAACCATATCTTCTTCTTTTCTTCCAAAAGTCTAAATGCTTCCAATCAGCATTCATTGGGTAACCAAGATAAGATTGGTTTAAATACCCCCTGATGACATGAAAGTGGTAACTAGGATGTATGTTTGAAAAACAAAGTGAAACAACTTTTCCTTTTTTTCCATTAAGAATAACAATACTGGTTTTATCATTAAGATAAAAGGAACATCATAGATATAGAGATAAATAGATAAGAAAGAAAGAAAGAAAGAAAGAAAGAAAGAAAGAAAGAAAGAAAGAAAGAAAGAAAGAAAGAAAGAAAGAAAAAAGAAAGCAAGAAAGAAAAAAGAAAGAAAGAAGGAAGGAAGGAAGGAAAGAAGGAAGGAAGGAAGGAAGGAAGAAAGGAAGGAAGGAAGGAAGGAAGGAAGGAAGGAAGGAAGGAAGGAAGGAAGGAAGGAAGGAAGGAAGAAAGGAAGGAAGGAAGAAAAAGACTATATCCAGGTAGCTTAATGGATAGAGTGCCAAGACTAGAATAAGGAAGACTCATTATCTTCCTGAGTTCAAATATGGCTTCAGACACTTATTAACTGTGTGATCCTGAGTAAATCACTTAATTCTATTTGCCTGAGTTTCTTCATCTATAAAATGAGTAATAAAATGGCACACCACTCTAGTATCTTTGCCAAAAAAGCATCAAATAGAATCACAAAGACTTGGATACAATTGAAATGTCTCAACAATAATAATTACTAGGAACAGTGCTTAGTTACCTATGAATTCCAAAACATCATCTGGGCTTCTTTCTATGTTTGACCCAATGAAGAGTTCAACATGCCTTGTTAGATATAGCTCTATAAGTGTCCTATATAGTTAAAGATTACTAGACAAATAGAACATTCCCATATTTAACATTGATGATATCTAAAACAAGGGTTCTATTGTTTGTTTTAGCCATTTTAAAAATCCCTCTGAGGTAGCAATTCTTAGACTCTCCATGGTTAGAGTTCTACTTGCAGTAGCCACATAACAAAAACTTCACATAGTGATTAGGATTTTCTTCCTGCAGAATGTCCTAAAAGTCTTAGTGCAATATTTCATTAAGGAGCCAAGGTATTTCAGGAGGCCCCAAATGTAAATCCTAGAGTTTGGGGAAGGACATGTGTTCTGGATTCATTTCCCCTGATCATTCAATAAAGACCAAATCTTAACGGACCCTTCGGGCATGATGCAAAGTGCCATCTGTTCAGTCAGGCACTTTCGTGATAAATGTGGGAGAACTGGCTGGGTGGGTGTAAGATGAGGATTGAAACTGAAGGATAAAAATCACCTACTTCATGTGTGTGCCCAAAGGCTCCACCACAGCTCTTTCTTATAAAGCAGAACTCACCATAAATAGAAACAGGGCTTCATTGTTGAACAGAACATTTTCGGTGTCATGTAAATTCCTTAATCAAATAGATGGCATTGCCAACAGAATCTCTGTGACACAACCCAGTGCCAACCTCCATGCCCTCTGACAGCAGACACTCCTCAAGTCATGAATGGCAAGACAACAATTATGTAACCAAACTACATGGCCCAGCCGGCATCCACTGCCCGCTAAAGCTCAGGGAATTAGCACTTTTCTCAAACAACTCTCTAAATTTGCTTTCCGTAGAAAGAAATCTCTGAACATCTGGGCGGACAACCGACACCAGATGTTCAAGGTAATTCTTTCTCTGGCTCTCATTCTGTGTCATCCTCTTTTAAAACATATTGCTTCTCCCTCCCCATAATTCTTTTCATTCTGAAATACTTTAAAAGGCAATTCCATTAAATGGAATAACACTGTAGTAATACAAAAAAAACCCATCATTTTCTGGTGTTAAAAATGAACATTTCATAGACACTTACATTTTCCAAAATTTAGCAAGGCATTTCAATTTTTCAACAAGGGCATCAGACACAAATGTGTCTGCTCAAGATCACTCATGTGTGGCTTGTAATGCATGTACAAAGAACTAAATATCCTTTTAAATTTAAATTTATTTTGATGTTTTTGTTAACAGGTGCACTTATTTCTAGATTTTGACAAAAGGAACTCATCTTTCTGCACAGATACAAAGACTAACAGAATTAAGAGTATCAATTATGATTAACTGCCACAAAAAGAATATAAGTGGAATTTCCAGATCCTTCATTTAAAATTATTGTAGAGAAAATACAAATTCAGACTATCAAAGAAAAAAAGTGAGAACAGAAGTGAATATCAGTTTTGTTATTTAATTCTTATGAGATGTTGAACAAGTCACCCTTCTGGGCCTCAGTTTTTCTGCCTGTAAAAGAAAGTGGTTAGGCTAGTTAACATTAAGCCCCCCTTTAGACTTAAAATCTACCTAATATCCTATCTTTCTAGTTCACTGTCAAATTCATCCATGCTATTTATATATTCCACTGATGCTCATAAATAAGTAATTAATTATTTAATTTTATATTCTTAAATTGTTTTGCAGTAGTTTCATGAATATAAATCTTATCTCCCTGCAATATTATACTATAGGGAATAGATTGTATCTTTTACTTAGGATCACACAGCAAGAACTAGAAGGGACCTCAGAAGCAATTTACTCCTCTCTTAGTACAAATTAAGGAAATTAAGAGTCCCAGTAAAGTTAAGTGACTTGCTCAAGATCATACATATAAATGTCAAGGGTGAGATTTGAACATGTGATTCAAGAGCCATTACTGTTTCTACTGTACCTGTTCTGGATTCTGGGTCATATGATAAAGTAGAGGAAAACTTGGCACTCAATACTATGGCAATGAAATTAGGTTAAGGTGTGAAAAATCAGAGCAATAAAATCCCCCTTCCTGCTGAATGAAGCATTAATAACTGGTGACTGAGAGTCTCCATATAAACAATCCTGGGTCTTCAGTAAGAAGGCTGGGATTGACTCTGAAGCTAGTTGGGTGACTCTAGGAAAATCAAATAGTATTAGTTCTGTTCCCTAATTTATAAAATAGGGATAATAAAATTCGATACTATCTATACCATAGTATAAAAAAGAAAGAAAAAGTATTGTGTAATATTCCCCACTCTAGGATTTCTGACAAGAAAACTCCAAACATGATCACAGAAAGTTGGCCATGACTGAAACAAGTGAATAACAACTGGATCTGTGATTTCATATAGGGATTTATATATGATTTCCTCTACCAATACAAATTAGTTACAATTCCACAATGATTAGATTGTGGGGAGTTGTCTGGGGAATCTTCAAGCTATAATCATGATAGATAATGATTATTCTTGGTTGCTTACACAGATTTAGAAGAATCACATTGATAGTCAGTCTGCTCCTAATTTAGCCCAGAAATGCTTCTTAATAAAATGTACTATAAACTTCCTGATGGATAGATGACTTGGCGGCACTGTATGAGAAGCCTGAATCCAGATCTTCTTGATTCCAAATCTGAGAGTTTTGATGAATCACTCTTCTGGGGCTGCTCCCCCTAAACTTTAAAGCATTAAATAAATGAGATGTGGTGGGGAAAGTTTGGGAGTAGACAGTTCCTTTTCCAAAGAAAATTTTAACCCAACTATAATAACCAAGTTTTAATTTCCAAATTATTTCATTTACCACTTCTAACACTGATAAATGGATAATGAATCATTTGATTTTGTGTTCTTATTGAATTATTCTGCAGTTGTTTCATGTATATAAATCTTGCTTCACTGAAATATTACAAAGTACCACAGGGAAAAGAATCTGAGATGGATCTCAGAAGCAAGTTCATGTCCAACTTTTTGTGTCCCCATTTGGGTTTTTCTTGACAAAGATACTGGAGTGGTTTGCCCTTTCCTTCTCTAGCTACTTTTCCAGATGAAGAAACTGAGGTAAATGGGATTAAGTGACTTGCCCAGGCGCAGCCAGCTAATAAGTGTCTGAGGCCAGATTTGAACTAGCTCTCTACCCACTGCACTACCCAACTACCTCTTGGATGCAATTTGTCTCCCTCATATTAACAGATAAGAAAATGAAGGCCCAATAAACTTAAATGACTTGCTCAAAACTTCACATGTAAAAACAGCAGAGGTAGGATTTGAACATGGGTCAAAAAGATTTGAACAATGACTCAAAGTCATTGTTATTTCTATTCTTCTGTTCTGCCTCTGTTATACATCTCTTCTTCCCCTTTAGGGAAGGAGTGACAGAACACATAAAGGTCCTAGGTAACAGGCCCTGGAATTAGGAAGAGTTAAATTCCGAATCAACCCAAGACATTAACAGTGTGACAAGTAGCTCAGTCTGCCTCAGTTTCCTCAATAGTAAAATAGGATGCTAATAATAGCACCTACAACTAGGGTTGTGAAGATCAAGTGAAATAATATTTGTAAAAGGCTTAGGAGAATGTCTGGTACACAATAAGTACTTCTAAACTTCTGTCTTTACTTTTGGGCAATCAGATCTTTGCTAAATATTTACTTTCTTGATTCATAAAGGAAAAAAAAAGGTGAAGTCATGGATTGACAATATCCAGGGCTCACACAAAGGAAGAAAAGATGACACATTTAGAGATTTAGGAAGTCATTACTTTGGGTCCAAAGGGAGTTAAATGTGAACCTTTGCACAGGCATTGGCAAGAATGCTCCTATTGTTGAAGAAAGTGTGAGAATCTTAATCTTTAGGAATATTTTGAGGCTTTTCTTAGAGGACATAGCCATTAGGGTCCTCTCTGAGTGAAAGATCTGTGAAAAGCCCATTTGAACTGGAATAATGTCAGAGAGAACAGAAGGCCCTCCACATCAGCAATAGGAGTTATAGCCACATGGCTCTTCCTATTTTTAAACTTTTACAATAACTATGGAAACTATGCATGTGTGGTGACAAAAAATGGAGGCATTTTATTAAATTTTTAAAACTTACATTCTTTCATGAATTTTAATGTTTTTAGAACACTAGAATTTTAAGACAATTAGAGAAATTAAACTGGTAAAAGATTTGGTAAAATAACAAACCTAGTAGATTATTTTTCCTCCTTAAAATCACCAGTTTGATTTTTCCAAGAAATATTCCATTGTAACATGGAATCTGTCTGAGTTACAGAACAGTATGTAATAATTTTCACCAGAATTTTCACTAATTCTTATCTGTATTTTTTCAGCTCCTTCTGCTTATTTTGCAGATACTTACTTAATTTGGTTGCATTAAAATGAACTCAAAGTAACAAGGTAAAACTAATCTCCCAGAGAGACCCTCTACCTTTTCTAGGGCCAAATAAAAAGATACTTTGAGATACTGTACTATATGAACAATTTGTTTCTTTCTCATTTTTTCCTATTCTCAGGTTAACAAGAGTCCCCAGCTTAAAGCAAAATACCCAAAATTCAATCTTTCCAAAGGACCAATGACAACAGGGAATATTTTTGCAGCATAGATAAATTATATTTCTAGAACTTATTTCTTCAAGTTATAAATACAATATACTGATTACCCATAGGTTCTCACACAGGTTTAAAAGAATCATATAGTCTGGTCCTAATTTAGCTCAAAAGTGATCATGTAACTAAAAAAAGTTACATCTCCATTTATTTATATTCCATTCAAACCAGCAAAGGGAATGGGGAACAGAATTGAGAGTAAAACTGAGGATAAGACCAAGTTACCTATTGTGGTATGTTTTAGGACAAAACTCATTACAGGGTGCAGGAATGCCTATGCTAATTTCTAAAGTAACTTAATTTTAGAGCTAAGAGGGATCTTAGAATTGAGCTAGTTCATCTACCTCATTTTATAGACAAATTCAGTTGTACCAGAGAGGTCTAAAAATTTGCCCAAAATCACACAGGGAGGAACAAGGCTGAAATTCAAACCAGTGGTCCTTAAAATCTTTTCTAGATCATCATGCTATCCCAAGCTGACATACTATAGCCTTTTTAGGTTAGATTTGGCAAAAAGGCCTAAAAAGAAAGTTAATGCCATAGGACGCCTTTGTAATACTGTTGTTTAAAATAAAGGAATACTTTCTTCCTTCAAGGTGAAAGGTATGTGCATGTATATATTAAAAAGATATATGGTTGGTGGAGTTGTGAAATGATCCAACCATTCTGGAGAGCAATCTGGAACTGTACTCAAAGGGCTATCAAACTGTGCATCCCCTTTGACCCAGCAATGTCTATACTAGATCTGTCCCCCAAGGAAATCACAAAGGAGGAAAAGGACCCACATGTGCAAAAATGTTTGTAGCAGCTCTTTTTGCAGTAACAAAGAATTGGAAAAAGAATAGATGTCCATCAATTGGGGAATGGCTGAACAAGTTGCAGTACATGAATTTAATGGAATATATTGTTCTATAAAAATGATGAGCAAGTTGATTATTGAAAGGCCTGGAAAGATTTATATGAACTGATGCTGAGTGAAACAAGTAGAACCAGAAATACATTGTACACTATAACAGCAAGAATGTGCAATGATCAACTATGAAAGGCTTGGTTCCTCTTAGTTGTTCGGTGATCCAAGGCAATCCCAATAGATTTTGAGCAGAAAATGCCATCTGCATCCATAAAAAGAAGTATGGAGATTTAATATAAATAAACACATGCCATGTTCACTTCTTTTTTTCTGTTTTTTTTTTCCTCTCCCATGGTTTTTCCCTTTTGTTCTGATTTTTCTCTCTCAAAATGATACATAAAGCAATGTGCATTAAAATAAATAAATAAATTTTAAAACATACAAAAGCACAATAAATACGCACATGAATACAGAATGATGATTAATTTATCTGCCATCATCATAGAATGAGAGACAATAACAATTTCTTAGAAAATAGAAAATTATTTATATAATTTTGATGGAGTTCTTAATAAAATGTACCATAAACTTTCTTCTTAAACAGAATATATTGAACTAAATTTAACTTTTTTTTAATAATCCAAATCATTGTTATGCACATTTAATATTTTCCATCATTACACTATGCTATGGGAATAGTGATCTCTGTGGGATTAATTGTGAAAGATATAGAAATGACTAGAGAGCAAAACTTGGAGTCTGAGCACAATAGGCTTGAGTCCTAAAGTCCTAAAAGTCCTAACTTTTTCTCTCAAGTACAATTCTAAGCAATTCTCTAAGATTATAAATTGCTGAGAAGGTTCTAATTTGCATTAGTATAAATCCTTCACTAGGATTTCTCTAAAGTAAGAGAATCACAGTTCTGTTTTGTTTTGTTTGTTTTTTTTTGTAAGACTAATTGTATTTAAACTAAGTAGCTTCAGGGCATTTTGATTTTTTTAATTCTTGTGTCTACTTTTTATGCTATTGTCAAGTTGTCAACTAGTATTTCTAGGTGCTATTGATGTCTTTCTTCCTTCCCCTTTAATAATAATTTCTTTCTTCAGCTTTAATCTACTTGAGTTAGAAAACTTAAGTTAATTAGAAATAGTTAAGTTAATTAGAATTGTATGTCAAGAATAATATAGGATCCCTGGGAGAGTCTAAACTCCAGTGAATAAGGTATGTGAGCTTCACTGCATAAATTTTATGACATCTTTTTGAACTGTTTAAGAAATATTTTTGCTTCCTTTCTGGATTCTGACTAAATTTTAAATTTAGGAAAAATTACTGACTCAGTGATCTTCAGAAAAGTTATATAGTTACCCTATATGCACATATTCATATTCTGATTATAGAATGATGTGTCAAATGCAACTTATTGACTTTTTTAATTGTCTAAAAAAACACCAATATGAAGAAGTTCATGTTCACTAATTTTCAAAAATTGATGACATAGACCAAAGTGTTTTTTTCAAGTCTCTTTAAACAAAATATCTTCCACACATATATTAAAATCACATAAGACTCAATGACAGTAGTGATTACAGTTCAATAATCTTACAAAACAAACAGACTTCAAGTTAGAGCTAAAACAAGGAGAAATAGGATCACATGATGATATCAAAATACTATGGAGGTCCTTTTGCACACACACACACAAAATTCTCTATTAATGGCAAAGCTCTCCAGAAACTCTTCTTTGCAGATGTCACAGTACTAATTGCATTGAGCCCTAAAATGTTACAAAATCTCCTGAGTAAAATACACATTGATGCAAAAAGAGACTGAGTTAACCATTCACAGTGGGAAGGCAAAATGAATAAACAGTTCACATCACCCAGATTATGATAAGCAGCAAGGCAGAAAACTAGACATGCAATGATTTGTATGCAAAGTGAATAGAAGGAGAAGATCCCATCTGGGAAATTGCACAATACATTCAAAAACCCCAAATTACCCAATGGTGATTTGAATCATTTTTTGCCTATCTCTCTTACCTCAGTGTTCTCTTGGTGATGCTATAATAGCCATAAATCATGAATTCCACAATCATAGAAGTGTTGGGATTACTAAAAACTAAGGAGCTATAGAAAGATGAACCAAGATATAAATAAGCTGGAGCATGCTAGTGACTTGCTTGTCAAGAAATGATGTAAAATGGCATCATGGAGGGCATTATGAACAGAATTGTATGTGATTTGTATGCCCATAGTGAAAATGAGAAAGAAATGATACTCTAAGTAGTTTTCTCTAATAAAGGTGTCTAAAGGAACGCCTCCAACATAGTAAAAGGATCTACCTTATAGCATTTATAGTACAGATGAATTATTATTTATACTAGTATATGAAGTACCCATCACAATGAAACTCTTATGTCCTCCAAAAGATATATTATGTGTGTGTGCATGCATATATATGCATATATATAGAGAGAGATGTATACATATAATTAGATATGTTTATATATTTATGTGTATGTAAGGAAAATGTAAGAGCTGGCTTGAAGTTTAACAAAAAACCTGAAAATTTGGCAACTGGTCCTATCACTTCCAGGCAAATAGAGGCAAAAGAAATTGAAGCAGTATCAGATTTTTTTTATTCTTGGGCTCAAAGATCACTGCAGATGGTGGCTGCAACCATGAAATTAAAAGACACTTGCTTCTTGGAAGGAAAGCTACAGCAAATTTGGACAGTATACCTAAAAGCAAAGATATCACCTTTCTAACAAAGGACCATAAAATGAAAGCTATATTTTTTCCAATGTATGATTGTGAGAGTTGGACCATAAGAAAAACTGCAAAATTGCCCTGTAAACAATGCTGTGGAATAGTGATGCTGGAGTAGACTTTTGAGAGTCCTTTGGATATCAAGGAGATCAAATCAGTCAATACTTAAAAAAAATTAAATTCAACTATTTGCTTAAATGTCAAATACTGAATCTGAAGCTTAAATACTATGGCTATATGATAAGAAGATGGAACTCATTGGAAAAGACATCAATGTTGGTAAAGATTCAAGGAAAAAAAGAAGAGAATGGCAGAATTTGAGATGGAGGCAATAGACACCAAAGATGAGCTTGGATAAACTTTGAGAGATAGTACAGAATAAAATGATCTAGTGTGCTATGATCCATGGAGTAAAGAAGAGCTGGATATAACTGAATGACTGAACCAAAAAACCACAACAATATTTTCATGTATATGTATGTATCTGTATGCATAAACATACATACATATATATAATTTCTTCCATGAAGTTTTACAAAAGAAACTTGATTCAAATGCCCTAATTTAAAAAAAAAATGAAAGGAAGACTCACCAAAGGGTCAATGATTTTAATTCCAAATAAAATTTCATAATGCATTATAGAAGGGATATTCAATGAACATCTAGAATAGGAAGTGATGATCACAAAAAAAAAAAAATATGCCTTGATCAGGAATAGATCATTTGAAACCAATCTTATTTCTTTTGGAATGGGGGCGGGGCAGGACAATGAAATTTTGTAGATATAATTTACCTAGATGTTTGACATCTCCAAGCTATCACTGTGGAAAAGGACAAATATGGGCTAGATAATAGCATACTTAAATAGACTTAGGACTGGCCAAATGGCCAGACCCAAAATGGAGTTCAGTGTTAAGCTGGAAGGGATTCTACAGTAAAAAGTCCTGTTACTTGTAGAAACAAAAGCAAGAGAAATAATTAATATGAATGACAGATTTAGGATTAAAAATAATCCTGAGGTTAGAACACTAGGAAAAATCAAATAAAATGGAATTTTAGAGGAATGAATACATCATCTTATTTGTTATTGTTTGACTCTTTTAATAGTGCCTGAGTATCATTTGGGTTTTTTTTTGGCAAAGATACTGGATTAGTTTGATATTTCCTTCTCTAGCTAATTTTACAGATGAGAAAGTTAAGGCAAACAAGGTTAAGTGACTTGTCTAGAATCACAGAGCAAGTAAACATCTGAGGTCATATTTGAACTCAGGAAGATGAGTCTTTCTGACTCCAGGCCCGATACTTTATTGCTTTATTGTGCCATCTAGCTGCCCATATTCATATATATATATATATATATATATATATATATATATATATATATATATATATATAAAACCTCACAGTCCAAAATAGGAGAATTATGGATTTAGAACAGTCTAAAAAAAAAGATCTAGGGTAGAGCAGAGTGGGAAGAAGGAATTTTGTTTTTAATGGACTAAAAAGGTAGATGTCAGTCAGCAATGTAAGATAGCTACTAGGAAAGCTAGTGAAAACTTGAGTAATAGCTAAAGAGACAGTATCAAACAAGCAGAGAAGTGATATTATTCTGTCTTGGTCACTCTAATTCTCATTGTGTTCACTTTGAGAAAACACATTTCAGGAAGGTCTCTAATTGGCTGCTGGACTTTCAGAGAAATACAGTCAGAATTGTGAAAGTTCACAGGTCATGTTGTATGAAGAGCCAGTGAAGGAATCACCAACATTAATAAATTCTGGAGAAAAGAAGGGGTTGGGGACAGCATTGTGGGGAGTATTTAAAAGGCATTCATGTTAAAAAAAAAAAAAAAAAAGGGATTTGACCCATTCTGCTTCAGGATAGAATGTTTCAGAGAGTCAAATTTCCTAAAAATTAGAATCCTCTAAAAGTAGATTAGGCTGCTTTGAATAATAAAGCTCTCCCTCCCTATCCCATTCCCACAGTGGAAGGTCTTCAAGTAAAGCCTAGATAATCATAAGATCATGGAACCTATCACTGGAAGTAACTTTAGAGGTCATTTAAATTCAACATGATCATTTTACAATTAAGAAAACCGAGGACAGAAAGCAAAATGACTTGATTTCAAGGTTATCTTTCTGGGTAAACAATACAATCGAAATTTGAACTTAAGTCATTTGACTCCAGAGCTCTTTCCATTAGACAATTGCCTCTCACCTCTTCCCTCCTTGATTGTTAAGGACATTCTTGTTCAGGGATGGGTTTAATAAACTAGTTTCAGAGGTCCTTTCCAACTCTGAGATTTCTGTGATATTCGAATCTGTGCAATAATGAGCCATGTTATTATTCTGCACACTAGTAGGTTCCCTGTGGATTTTGTATTAAGGAGAGAAAGAGAAAAAAAATAAATAAAAGGAAAATATACGGGTATGGTTGAGGGATTCAATCAGCACGTTTTGAGCTCCCTAGCCATATGAATGGGCATTTTATTTCACTTCTCTGAGCCTCGGTTTCTTCATTCCTAAAATAAAGGTTTAAGGTAGGGGATTCCTTAATGGTTCTTACATTATGTGACTATGAATATTGTTTGATCATTTCAGTTATATCAAATTCATGACCCTATTTGGGTTTTCTTGGCAGAGATACTGGAATGATCTTCCATTTCTTTCACCAACCCATTTTATAGATGAAAAAACTGAGGCAAACAGGATTGAGTAACTTGCCAGAGTCACATAGCTAGTCACTGTGTGAGACTGGACTTGAATTTAGGAAGATTAGTCTTCCTGATTCCAAGCTCAGAGCTCTGTCCACTGTTCCACTTAGCAGCCTTGGAACTATGAATACTAACTGTACTTTGCACTTTTAATCAGACATGTATCAAGTACCTACTGTGTTCTAGATACCCATTAAAAACTAATCAGACAACAAATATGTACCAAGTACCTACTATGTACCAGGTTCCTATTAAACAGGGAATACAAAGAAAGACAAAAGACAGTTGTTATTTTGAAGGAACTCACAATCCAATTGGGAAGACAAAATGCAAACAATAAGTACAAAAAGATATATCCAAAGTAAATCAGAGATAATCAATGAGAACAGATAATAGAATAAAGATGGATTTTTTAAAAGGCCAGACTTTAGCTCAGACCTAGAGAAAACCAGGGAAATTAAGAAGTAGCACTTTCAGACAAAGGAGACTGTCAGTGAAATGTTCAGAGTTTATATGTGAAGTTTCTCATGAGAGAAGAACAGCACAAAACCTTGTATCATTATATTTATGAATACACACAAGTAGCAAGGGGGATTTTATATTTGATCCTGAATAGGAGGGAGATAAGAATACTTTGAGTTATATTTTCTTTTGCATATATTGTCTTCAGTCACCAGGCTGTTATCAAACATCAAATAGGAAGAGCAATAATAATAGCTTACTTTCTATATTGCTTTAGAGTTTGCAAAGTCACTTCCTCAGTATAGCCCCGTGAGGTACATAAGCTCAAGCACAGAGAGGTTAAATAACATTCATTAAATGGCAACTCATTAGGAGTATATCCAGAATGGAACACAAGTCTTGTGACTCCAAATCAAACATTTTAGACCCTATGAGGAGTTTGAAAAGAATCACTCTGAGTTTTATATCGTGGCTTCTGGAGATATTGCAGGAAGATGGCCAAGGAAGTGTCCTACTTTGAAAAGAGAAGGGACTTAAGAACTCAAAAAGTTGTGTAAAAATATTTGGTAACTAATTCTACCTCCTTTATTATATAGATAAATGTACTTTTATTAACTGACATAGTCAGCAAAACCAAGAAATAGGAGATATATATTTTTGATAAAATTTAAAAGTTCATTAGAGCTACTTCCAATTTATCCATTTTCCTAATCCTATCAAAAGCATAACATTCTCACATAAATGACTCAAGTAGAAGGATTGAGAAATTTAGATTTATTTGAGAACTTTCAAAAGTACTGCCTCCTCTTGTATATATGTTGCATGCAAGGATCTTATCTACAACATACCCATAATGGTAAAAGGTAATAATAAAGAAAAGGAAAGTGTTTAGGAAGGAAGGAATGAAGGAAGAAAAGGAAGGAAGGAAGAAAAGAAAGGAAGGAAGGAAGGAAGGAAGGAAGGAAGGAAGGAAGGAAGGAAGGAAGGAAGGAAGGAAGGAAGGAGGGAGGAGAGAGGGAGGGAGGGAGGGAGGGAAGGAAGGAAGGAAGGAAGGAAGGAAGGAAGGAAAGAAGGAAGGAAGGAAGGAAGGAAGGAAGGAAGGAAGGAAGGAAGGAAGGAGAAGGAAGGAAGGAAGGAAGGAAAGAAATAAGAGAAAGAGAAAGTATGAGCAATAAGGGAGGTGGATGAACAGCTCCCAGCCTGCTGCTGCTGGAAGCTGGACAAGAGTGAACAGATTTCAGCAGCAGGGATCTCTAATCTGTCAGCAGCAGTTACTCTGTGTGTGACCAGCCTGCACAGCTAGAGGACCTGGCACTAACTAAGGCAAGCCAACCCCACCAGTCTCTCCAGGAAAAGAATGAGCCATAAACAAAATTTTAGCTTCAAGGTTCTGAAAAGCTAAGTGGTAGCTGTTCATTACCCACTACCAATTCCTCGCCCCTTCCTTTTTCCAAAAAGGTCAATTTGGGATTTTTTTGCGACATTGATTCATTATCACCTAAAAACTGATTCTTGGTCAAACTGTTTGAATGCCAGTTCTTCTAAGTTAAAAAAAAAAAAAAAAAAAAAACCTTCCTCCAGCCATGTTGAGCATTAACATTATTTTGGAGAATTCTTCTGAAGTGGAGATTACTATCATATTACTGACATAGGAATTCTGAGAGTGGATATTGTAAAGCAGGTTATATTTGGGATATGTAGTCAAAAAACTCTACCTTTGAATCCATCCCAGATACTTACTGGCTATAAGATGCTAGATAAATCACTTAAGACTATTTCTTCTTATTTAAAATGGAATGGTAATAAATAGCACTCGATGAAGTGTTCTTGTGAGAATCAAATTAAACAACTAATATAAGATACTTTATAAACTTTATATAAATGTCAGTTATTATTAAAACATATCAACAAACTCTCTTAATATAAGTATCAGAAAAGGTACTGATCTGCACTGGATTTTTTTTCTCATTTAGGAGTTTCCTATACCAATAAAATCACAGGTCCAATTCCTATTCACCACCTGTGATGTTCAGGCTAGAGCACTATAAGACAGAATTCCTGCCAGGGAAAAAAAGTTACAATCTGTTTAGCCACTCTATCTAGGCCCAATATAATCAGCATTTTTTAAAATTAACTATAATAAATTCATTTTTTGCCTCCTTTTCTCTCTCCTGATCTAGTCTTTTTTATTGTTCAGTGCAGTCTGACTCTTTGCAATCTCAGTTGGGGTTTACTTGGCAAAGATACTGAAGTGGTTTGCTATATCCAGTTATCCAGTTCATTTTACAGATGAAAAACTGAGGCAAACAAGGTTAAATGGTTCACTAAGGGTCACACAACTAGTACGTGTCTGAGACCAGATTTGAACTCAGGAAGATGAACTTTCCAGGCCTAGAACTCTATCCACTGTACTACTTAATTGTTCAGTCACTATCTTGAAATGATGGTGGGGGGAATAAAGATTCTATAAAACTTCCACCCAATTAAGAACATGTACTAAAGCTATCTCTTTTCCCCAATTCTATACCTCACATTGCCTCCACATCATCCATCATTTGCTGGGGTAGGTGGGGAGAGAGTTCCCAACCCTTGAAGGTAACCCTTCTCCTTGCTAAAACCTTTGATCCTATCCATTCCCTTTTTTTCCAAGATGAGGTCCTTCCAATCATCCCCTGCTCCTTCAACCTCTCTTTATCCACTAAGTCCTTGCCTAATGTCCACAAATATGTCCAAATTTCCTTATTGTAAGAAAATTCTTCACTTAACCCTAGAGTGCTCCCTCAAGCTTTCATTCCATATTTCTCTACCTTTTTCACAGCTGTACTCTAGAAAATGCTTCCTACATTTACAGGATCACAGATTTTAATCTAGAAGGGTCCTTTGATGCTACCTAGTTCATCTCCTAATTTTATTGATGAATAAACTGAGTGTCAGAGCAATCAGAAACTATATCCTATATTAAAGTAATTTTCTCTATGGACTCCCACTTTCCTGATTGATGACCGCCTTTCCTAGACCACTATCTTAAGATCACCACAGACATCATGCTTTGTTTCATTACCTCCTCTCTAATCAATATAAATTATACCCTTTCTTCCCCCTTAACTGTCTACCACCCCCTCTAGAATCAGGATCAGATCAGTTCTGTCATTGTTCTTGACTGGGATATGTCAATCTCTCCACTTTAATCCTGCTCATCATCAGGGTATATTTTCAGAACAAAGTGTTCCTTCTTGGTCAACACTCTACTATATGTGTTTGGGTTTAGGGGTTGTAGTGGGGATAGAGACTGGTGGATTTTTTTACTTCTTCCATTAGAATGTAAGCTCCTTGATGGCAATGACTTTTTTTTTCTTTTCATTTGCATTCTCAGAATTTAGCATTCTGGCTTATAGCTTAATAAATGATTTTTAAATCCTTCTTTTCTTCTTTCTTTCCTTCCTTCTATTTGAACTTTAAGCATTTACATCCCAATTTCCTATTTCCTTTTCACAAACTCCTTGGTCTAGACAAATTGACTTTCTCTTCCTTATCCATGACACTCCATACCTTATTTCTGCACTTCTATATAGGTGGCTGCTATTCACAATTTGAAAGCACTACCTTCTCAACTATGCCTTTTAAAATTCCTATTTTCCTTCAAAGCCCAGGACAAATGTTATATTTTACAAGGCCCATGACGCCAATTTTTTCTTTTTAAAGATTATGTCTCATCTTACCTAGACTGAATGGGCAGGTGTCACTAATGGGCCAGATCCCCCTATTGATTGGCAGAGAAACTTTAATTTTTTTACATTTCTGCTGAGGCTGATTTGCCCTTATTTTAGGCAAACTGTTGCCCTGTTGTTCCCAGGAAGTAACCTAATTGATGTTGAACTTAGTGGAAATATTTAATTACAATTCAGAGATCTTTAGCTCAAGACCCTTGAAACTCAGCTTCCCTTGTAACTGGGATTAGAGGTACATAGAAGCATACCCAGCTACATAAGATCTTTTCTGATCCCCCCAGATGTTAGCGCTTCCCCAAAATTATGTTCTTTTATGTAATTATTTCACATATATTTATTTAACACTAATTTCAATAAATATATATGAGTTGTTACCCTCAATAGAATGTAAGTCTCTGAGGGTGAGAGCTATTTTTTTCTCTTTGTATCTTTAGTACCTAGCATAATTATTAGCACATAAGAGGTACTTAATAAATATTTGATTGATTGTTTCCCTTATCCTTCCTTGCCCCCTGGCCCCATTTGACTTTATTGACCATCTCTCTTTCTTTCTGGGGTTTTCATGAGAGTGCTTTTAAATTCTCTTTCTAACTGTCTTTAGATCCTTCGCCATCTTCTTTCATGTCCTACTCCCTAAGCATGAGTATTTCCTAGGGCTCTTTCCTGAGTTTTCATTTCTCCTCTCCCTTCCCCATCTTGGTAATCATTTCATAGCCTTCCCAAAGTAGTATCATTTCCATGGACATGACTCTTATATTTATATTTACAAACCTCATCTCTTTATTAATCTTACCCTTATTGCTGTCTGCTGTATACCTCTACTTATTCACCCCATAGGCACCTCAAACTTATTTTTGTTATTCAGTTGTTTTTCAGTTCTTTTAAACTCTTTGTGACTCCATTTAGGGTTTTCTTAGCAAAGATAATAAAGTGGTTTACTATTTCCTTCTCTAGTTTGTTTTACAGATGAGAAACTGGGGGGGGGGGGGAAGTGGCTTGCCAAGGGTCACATAGGTAATAAGTGTCTGAGACCAGATTTGAACTCGCAAAATTGATTATTAAAAGGTAGGGCTTCCAATAAGTACTAGGGTTTATCAGAGCTTCCCTAAGACTCAATTTGTATGTCAAGCAGAAGTAAGATTTCTCTATAGAGAGAGTTTCCAGGTCATCTCCTTCCTAGACTGATGCTGAAGTTACTTCTCTCTTTGCTTCCAGCTCCCCTCTCTCTTTATTCTATCAACTCACACCCTTTCTTTACTGAAGCTACTCTTGGACCTCCTGCTCCACACATACAGGATGGTACACATTCTACTCTGACCGTTCTTTTTCTTTTTTTCTTTATTATCATAACCATGGTTTTTTAAAATGTTTCACATGCCATTTCCAGCAGAGCAGACACACGCTCATGCCTACAGACATACTCAATATTCCACCCAATACCAAATCTCTTCAGTGGGTGTAAGACTTCCTTCCCTATACCACAGGCAAGTTTAGAAACCTAGAAATGGGCTAGAAAATGAAATATTACTTAAGGGGAAACCATTTATTTTGGTTGGAAACAATATATATTTGAGAATATTCATAAAGTTTAAAAGAAAAATAATAGAACTTTACTGAAATTACTATCTAATATGAGTAAATCATTATTATATGGGAAATGGGAAAGAAATAAAGAGTAAAAAGCCATAAAAATATCCTTAGAAAAACCATGTACGAGTTTTGAAAGAGATGTTTCTCTTCTTTTTGTTCCAATTCTTACCTAGTTCCTTCCCTCTGTTTCTGGTAGTTTACTATGTTTTTTTTAGTTCCCCTCGATTTTTGTGTGCTATTCCATTTAGCAGAACAGTAGGCACAATCTATGAAACTTCAAACTTGCACAATAGATAAATTGAAGAGGTTTTCAGGGCATACAAAGGATTCAGGATAGGTTCCTTAAATAGTGAGCTACTTTGACTTTGGTGCATTTGAAATAAGACACAATTTACTTTAAAAAAAAAAAAAAGACACAAAATGTTCCTATTCACTTATATGTAAAACATCTATTACATAAAATGAGGTTTACCTATAGTACACAGTCTTACATATACTTAGCACTCAATAAACATTTAATAATAACTGTGAAAGGGGTAATGGCCAAGAAGAGCTTGTCTACATTGTCTGGGAACTAATTGACTCAATCCCTCATTTATTTTTACACCTTTCAGCGCTTTCCAAGCCAAGCAAAGTCAAATGGATCTCCCATGGGAATAATCCAGTTTGTTATAGTTCTAAGGAGAGGAGAGTTACTTCTAGATTTTAGAGCCCTTTTTCATGGTAGCTGTTTAAACAAGATCTTAATTCCTTTTATCCTGTCAATTTGACACCAGATATTCTCCTTATTACCCCAAAAGACCAATCCAAAGCATCACAATCCAACAAGTGTTCAAGTGTGTATTCAGAATACAGAGAAGAAACCAAAACATTATCTATCATCAGCAGTATGGCATGGTTACATCCTACTAGGAGAGAGGGAGTTGGTAGTACGTGGTGGTAGAAATATCATGCAAACAGTCATGTATATGTGTAATACTTTAAGGAGAAGGGAGAGAGAATTAACCACTAGGAAAATCAAGATAAGTCTCTTCTAGGAGACAGCACAAAAGCTAAGATTTGAGGAATGCTAAGAGACAAAGGTACATGAGCAGCACCTTGCAAGACTCCCCATATCTGCAGAAAGAAACACAGAGCAGTCCAGAGTTTGGCTAACAGCAAGTAGTTCAGTTTAGCTAAAATGTAGAATTTTGGAAGGAAGGAAAGTACAATAAACCTGGAGAAGTAAGCTGGAGGCAGATTGCAAAGTAACTTTAAGTACTAAACTGACACCTTTTGTTTAATCCTAGAGGCAATTAAGAGCCACTGAAGAGGGGGTGACATAGACATGTGTATTGATAAAAGTTAATAGCCAAGAGGAAAAAGGATTGGAAAGAAATGAGAACAGGAGAAGGGAGATGAAGAGGCTATTGCACCATAATTCAGGGGAGAGGTAATGATGGCTTGAATTAGGATAATAGCCATATATGTAAAGAAGTAGAGGTCTGATGAGAGGGAGTGGGGGGAAGGCAGAGGGAGACAGAGAAAGAAAAAGACAAACAGAAAAAGAGAGAGATTGTGGTTGTGGTTTTAAAACTATATCAATCTGGAAAACTATTTGGAATCATGCTTAGAAAGTTAACAAATTTTGCTTACTTTTCAATTCAGCTATATACTATTATTAAATCTCTATCCATAGAAATCAAAGAAAAAGTAAAAAGACTCATATATATGAAATATTTATAGTAGCTCTTCTTTCAGTAGCCAGAAACCTAAAACTAAAGGAGTATCATCATATTGGGCCATGGATAAATAAATTGTGCTAATAATAAGCATTTATATAATGATTTAAGATTTGCTTTGCATTTTATATTTATCTATATGAGTGTAATGGAATATTATTATGCCATAAAAATGGTAAAATGGAACTGATTTCCACTTTCCCAAAAGGAACTGGGAAGATATTTGCTGTTGTTTATCCTTTATTCTGGAAGAGGACCAATGACATCAAGAAAGTGATATCTTGTCTTTAAAGTGAATTAGATTTAAGTGAGGCAGGGTCACTAGGCTCTCCAGAGCCATGTGAATTGAACTGCTGGAGAGTAAAATAAGCAGAAGTAAGGGAAAAATTAACATGGTGGTTACCACATTGTTGAGAGAAAAACAACTTTGAAAGCTGTAGATCTCTCTGATCAATAAAACATTAATCACAAGTCCAAAAGAATGAAGATAAAACACACCGATCACCTCCTTTCAGAAAGGTGATAATCTTAAAATTCAATGTGATATATATTTTCAGACATGATTTATGTGGGTATTTGTTTTGACAGACTATGTAGAGATGTATTGAAGGATTTATTTTCTTTTTTAACAAAATTTTCTCTGTGGGGTAAGCAGTGGTAGAGGGAACCAATTACTAAAAAATAAAAATTAAAAACTTGAAAAAAAATTAAAAAAAATAAAAAGTCTATTGAGAGATATAGAGAAGGAAAACTTGGGGGGGTACTTTGAGGTTGAAAACCTGGATAGCTAAAGGAATGAGATATCCTCAAAATACATAGGGAAGTATGAAAGCAGGATGGTTTTAAGGAGATACTAAGTCACATTCTGGATACAATGAATTTGCTGTGACTCTAATATATTTGTCTGGAAATGTCCAACAGAACATTTATAATGTGAGATGAGGGCCTAGGAAAGAGATCATTATAGGATATGAGAGTCATCTGCAAAGAGAAGATAATTGAACCCATGGGGGTTGATGGGTTCATCAATAAAAATGGGGTGGTGTAGAGAGAGAGAAGAGAAGAAGCTCTGGAATATATTCTGGGGATATCCATAGTTGGATGATGAGGTTCAAAGTCAGATAACATGATGTTGAAAAGTAAGAAGAAGAGAAGAAATGGTGAGAGAAATGTGTAAAGCGTGACAGTTTTAAATGTAGTGATAATGATAACTAACATATATATATATATATATATATATATATATAATTAAGGTTTGTAAAGTTCTTAACATGTAAAGAACTATACATGTTATCTCATTTGATTCTCACAAAAATCCTTAAAGATATGTTATTATTATCACCATCTTAAAGATAAGAAAATTGAGGCACAGAAAGCTTAAGTAACTTGCCCAGAATCATATAATTCTGACTGAGACAAGATTCAAACTTAGAACTTTGTGATTCTATTCTTAATCCAGAACAATAAGGAGTTTAAAAATAATCAACATAAAAGTAGATGAAACATTTTAAATTAACATTCAAATCTCTTAAAGAAAATCTTCCCTTTCCACTAATTTCAAAAGGAGAAGTAACTATAGAAAGAGTAGGATTATGGAGCCTTTATGCCAATAAAGAGTCCTGAGATAACTGGAAGATGCTCCATCATCTGAGTGACATAAATAGATTTATACACAGCATTAGAAATATATGAGAAGAGAGAATAATCATTAATTGGTCCCTGAGGAAGTGATAAAGTGAAAATATAAACAACATATCTACTAACAGCTAATAATTTTCCCTAGCTCAAGGGGATAAAGATGATTCTGGACATTTGACCTAATCATTTCCAAAACAGTTTTATATTATTTGATATAAAGGTTCTTTCAGACCACCCTCAGGTTTTAATAAAAATTTTCACCTGGAGATAGATGGGATAAGGAATTCCTTATCATGTTCAATCAAATTATATTCTCAACAGGGAGTCAAAGACTCAGCATGAATCAGGCAATGGTGTGTTTTTATACCATGTTTACTAAAAGGACAAGAACAAATGCACCACATTTATCAAAGCCAAAAGAAGTATTCAAGCTTTTTTTTATGACTAGTTCAGACAGAATACATCTGGTGAAATGTTCAGACATCACTAAATCTAGCTGGTAATTGTACATAGACTTATGGAATAAATCCAACTCATAAGGATTCTAGGTTGACATGTTGTTCCTTGGTTGCAAAAAAATGGAAACAATAAATTTTAAAGACCCTCTTAGAGTATGAAGCATCCATCATTGTTTAAACAAATCTTTAATCTTCCTTCAGTAATAGAAGACGCCAATTCCTTCAAGTACTCACCTGTATCTTGGATTTGGAATTCATATCAAACCCATGAAATTTCACATAACTCCATTTGTCATGAAGATTTAAAAAAAAAAAAGCTAATATGGAAATAAACATGGTTTGATCAAACCATCAATGTACCTGATAAAGATGTAAAGGTGTGCCAAAAAGCTGCCAGTATTCTTAGCAAGAGAGGGAGGAACCTTTCCCAAGACTGACCCCCTGATGTCACCAGAGGCTGGAGAGGTTCATTCTAGGGAGGATCCAGATATACTTTTAAACCATTTCCAGCAGTTTTAGCTTCAGCATGTTTTCATTATGTCTATCTTTCTTGGCTTTTTGGTTTGTCATTTAAAACGATACTGGTCATAGCCCAGAAAGAGTAGAGTACTAATATGGCTAGGAATGATGTAAGCCTCTGGTAAGGTGATCAGATAGTATGAATGGCAGTACCTACAGCTGCCTAATTTTCCTATTCAGTTCCCTAGTGTCTAAAAAGACATGATGTCTGTTTCTTTTATCTCCTAAATGTATTCTTTCCTTATCTTGGATGAATGGTCCAGAGACCAGATTATAACCTCATGGTCTTTGAAAAGTCAGAGGAACCATCAGAAATGCAGCACTCAGAATTACTAGCAGTCTGCTAGTAGCGACAGCAGCTGAATCCACTGATGAACCAGTGCTAATTTCTTGTCTTAGGCCAGAAGTCAAAGTATCATGCATGTCCTGCATGCAAGGGAATGACTTGTCCATAAGCTATGGCACATTAGAAGTGAATTTACTGGAAATTTTTAGGAAGAAAGAGAAGAAAAACTAAAGAACTCCCAATCTAGGAGTTACATCCAATCCCATATGTACATTCCCTATAGATGTGTCTTGGTATCTCTGGCTTCAAGTTTAAGCCTTTTCTCTCCAGGAGAAAAGGTATTGTGTATCCATAGGGTGTCCCAAAACTCTTAGTGAATTAAAGCTTAAAACTTCAATAAGAACTTTGGGATACTCTGCATAAGTAGAATGGGAAATGTGCACAGTGGTGGGGCAGGGAAAATAGATTTCCCAGAGAAGAATGTGCTCCCACTTGGTGGAATGGGGGATATTTTTGTACTTCTATTCTTGATATACCTTCTGATTAAATTTTTTTTTTGAAAAACCAACTGATGTCAGTTGATGGGGAGGGTACTTGTGGATTATAGTATTTGATGAGCCAACCTCCCAAGAATTACACTTCATACCTTAAGAGAAAAGGTAGGTTGTTCTCTGTAGGGCTGTCTCAACAAAAGAATTGAAAGTTAGGGAGAATAAGTCCACTGTAGTGGCTTATGAAACAAAATGAAGACTTTCATTTCTATCCTCGGAGGTTTTAGAATAGAAAGAAATAGTCTTAACCTTTCTGTAGGATTTAAGGTAATAATCACATGATTCCTTTATAGTAACTTCCATAGGATTATTTATATATAACAAGAAAGCATTTTATATGTGAAATATCTTGAAGCCAGATTGAGAGAAATGAAAGGAATCAAGAAAAAATCCATAAGATTTTTTAAATAGAATTATAACATAATGGAAATCATAACTGAATATGATGGCTCTAAATTACAAGGAGGTATCAGATAGGATAACTCATAGTCACAAAGGGTACCGGGATGAATTATTCCAACTTGGATATATAATAATGGGGAAGAATCTGACCTGAGGTATAGATAGCATTTGTATTATGAAGAATTATCACTGTCAGTATTCTAGCAAAAGCACTGAATGCCATAGCCTTTAGCGAAGGCAAAAATTCTAGCCCGTTTGTATGGAATAAGTGAGCAGAAATAATGGAGCCCAGTAGGACAGCAAGGGCCCCACTTGCCACAAACTGCGTGATTTCTTACCTTTCCAGAGCACACCCTCATCCTACCACACAACCTTCCCAAAGGGGGTCAGGCACTGTGTGGTCTGTTTTCTGTGTTGTAGGAACTAATACCAGGTGAAAGGGCCTTCCTGGGGCCCTGCCTTGCTAGAGTGAAAGCAGGGAACCCAGCTGTGCACTGTGGCTTGCTGCAGTGGAGGAAGTACTGGCCTCCCACTAGAATCCAGCCCGTTTCTGTGAGGGGGAATACTGTCGGCATGCCCACAGACCTATGTATCACCTGCTCACCATTCACCCATCATATGAGGCATTCCAGAGGAAACAGTGGATTGGCCTTCTCTCGGCTCCTCCTACTTGGGGCATACTGCTACACCAACAACCAAGGACACTTGGAACAGAAACACAAAGAAGCACAATTTGGATCAGAATCACCCCCGCCATTCATTGTTCCAGGCCCTCAGCCCAGTCACCAGCCTCCAACCCACTGCTACCTTGTCCTGCATTTCTCTCTGTTTCTGAAATTCCACACCATTCAATTCGCATTTTCGAAACCCAGCCCTTCCTCCCCCCTCTGATTTTTCTCTTGCTCCACGCTCTTACCTATTAAGCATATTGGACTGGTAGATTCTCTTCTCATGGGTGTTGTAACAGCTGCTCTTGGGCTCAGGGATGAAGCTGTGCTCAGAGAGCATGTCCGAGGCGGCCGTGGTGATGATGGCAATCCCATCCCTCACCCTGGCAGGAAGGCCGTAATCCCACTCGTCGTAGGACACGGAGATGAGCCCGGTGGGGAACTCTGAGGGCACCGTGTCCGTGTCCCCCGCCACCAGGCTCGGCACAATCCACGTATAGCCATAGCCAGTTAAGCCCACAGAGTTAGCCACTTCAAAGATATAGGTTGCTTCTTCCTTGGTGCAGTAGAGAAGGATGATGGGACTTTGAAGCTTCTTCAGCTGGTTCTGGATCTTGGAATCTCCATCATCCAAGGACATGTCAAGCAGCAGGACCTCCTCTAGCTCCCAACCCACAAAGCTGTTCTCAATCGTGCTGCGGACCTTGTTGACAAAGTCTTGGTATCCGGGGAAGTAGGTGGTGACAATAGAAAAGATGTACCAGTCATACTCCTCCATGATGTTGAGCATTACGGAGGCTTGCTGTTCAATTGATGGGCCAAATTGAAAGAACATGGAGGAGTCATCCTAAATGGGACAAAAAAGGAGAGAAATCAAATAAAAGAAATCTAGTTCTGAGCCACCATAGCAAGGAAAATAGAGGGGGGGGCAGAAGGGGGAGAAATAGGAGACTCATCTCCAAAACCCTTTTGTATTGTTTTTGAGATTGGGTATATTTAGAATCAGAACTTTATTAACGATACCTATACATGATAAAAAAAAAAAAAACTTTGCCATCCTCAGACAATATGATATTCCTTAAAAATCAACTATAATGCTTCTTCTGAACCTGAAATGATCCAAAATGCCTTTTAACTACTTGGCAGAAACCTACTACCATCACTGATCTAAAATATCTTTGAAAACAGATGGTCACTGTCATAAAGTTGATCTGACAAAGTTTCCTGAACCCCAGCCTGGATTCATCCCTTATGAGTTGCAAGGAAAAAAGGAAGAGAAGGCAATATATATATATTTTTTTTCCTCTGTGTGTATATATATAATATATATATATATATATATATATACACACAGAGAGAATATATATATATATATATATATAATGAGTCAGAGAATATATATATGTAAAGAGAGAAAGAGAGAACACATATATAAAGAGACAGAGAATATATATAAATAAATATATAGAGAGTATATAAGCATATATAGAGAATATATATAGAGAGAATATATAAAGAGAATATATATAGAGAGAGAATATATATGTAAAGAGAGAGAATACATATATAGAGACAGAGAATATATATATAGAGAGAGAGAATATATAAATATATAGAGTATATAAACATATATAGACAGAGAATAGAGAATAGAGACAGAGAATATATATATATAGAGAGAGAATAAATAAATATAGAGAGTATATAAACATATATAGAGAATATATATAGAGAGGGAGAATATATAGAGAGAAAACATATATAAATATATATCTATAGATATAGATAACTAGATATACATAGAAAGAGAGATCTTGATAACTTAAAGGTTCTTCTAGCAGGGGGAATGCTGAATCCAGTATTTGTTTTGTTTTGTTTTGGGGTTTTTTGCTGAGGCAATTGGGGTTAAGTGACTTGCCCAGGGTCACACAGCTAGGAAGTTTTAAGTGTCTGAGGCCAGATTTGAAATCAGGTCCTTCTGATTTCAGAGCTGGAGCTCTATCCATTGCACCATCTAGCTGCCCCGAGATCCAGTTTTCACTGTTTTGTGGGAGCCAATTGATAAATTTTCAGTATGAGCATTTACACCTTGAAAATGCACAATGTTTCAACTTAGGACTTGATTTATTGTTTTGTTGCATTTTAAATGTTAAAAAGTAATAGAAAAATTTTAATAATGCAGTTTAAGCTTAAAACATATTTTTAGTCACTTTATCAGCACACAAGTATTTCTAGGTAATATACTTGTTTAAGTACCTGCCATCAAGAAAATTTTGCATAGACCCAGTGATTAGTGTACTACTATTTCACATTAGCAATGGGCAGCTAGGTAGCACAACAGATAGAGTGCTGGATCTGGAATCAGGGAAACTCATCTTCCTTAATTCAAATCCAACTTCAAATACTCAACTTCTTATATGATCCAGGGCAAGTCACTTAACTCTATTTACCTCAGTTTCCTCATTTGTAAAATGAGCTGGAGAAGAAAATAGTGAACCACTCCAGCATCTTTGCCAATAACATCCCAAAACATTCATGAACAATTGGACACAGCTGAAAAATGTCTTAGGAACAATAACACATTATTTAGGTGCAGATTTCTAAGAGAAGCAAAAGAATAATGCTTGATCTCCTTATCAGCACATCCTCTACAGAGACTATAACTGCATATAACAAAGTAATACAGATTTTATTCACTCTATATTTTTTACTTATAGCAAAACTCAAAATAGTAAACACCTGTTTTTCAATCATTCAGTTGTGTCTGACTCTTTATGACTCCATGAACCATAGCATACCAATAAGATCCGAAGGATTTCCTTGCAAAGATATAGTGTTGTTTGCCATTTTTTTCTCCAGTGAATTAAAGCAAACAGTTAAGTGATTTTTCCAAGGTCACACTTCTAGTAAGTGTCTGAGGTTCATTTGAAATCAGCTCTTCCTGACTCCAAGCCCAACATTCCATCCACTGAGCCATCCAGCTGCCTCTAGCAAACAACTAGAAACTACCAATTAAATATCTTTGTCAAAATACCCAATTATTATCTAGTTGCTTATTGGCATTTACATCAGCTCATCCACAGAGTTACCCTGGCTACCTACTTTCCTGTCAACTTTAAATAATCATTATTTATTCTCTTTCACTGAGGAAGAGAAACTCTTTTAAATTCTACCAGCACAAGCTGAACTTGGCACACTTGGTCCCTGACTATTATTTTTGTCTCTTTCTATAATACTCAAAGAATATGAGGTTTTTATGGTATTGATACCACTTCAAAATAATGCAGATCACAGTACTCTGTAAGTCCTAGTCACCCTCATCATGAATTGTTGATCAAATGTATAACAATGAACATCCTTTGCTGATAAGGAAGAAGAAGGGAAGGAAGGAAGGAATGAGGGAAGGAAGAAGAGAAGGAAGGAAAGAAGGAAGGGAGGAAGGGAGGGAGAGAGGAAGGAAGGAAGGAAGGAAGAAAGGGAGGAAGGAAGGAAGGAAGGAAGGAAGGGAGCAAGGGAGGAAGGGAGGGAGGGAGGAAGGGAGGGAGGAAGGAAGGAAAGAAGGAATGGAAGGAGGGAGGGAGGGAGAAAAGGAGGAAAGGAGAAAGAAATTATTCAGCATTTTCTATGTGCCAAGAAGTATACTAAGCATTTTACAAATATTACATCATTTGCTCCTCATAACAACTCCAGACACAAAAACCCTGGATAATGTTTACTACTATTATCCCTATTTTATTGTTAAGGATACTGAGACAGACAGAAATTAAATGCCTTCCCAGAGTCACATAACTAAAAATTATCTGAGGCTGGCTTTGAACTCTAGGTGCCATGTTGTATCTACTTTACTGCACTGATTCAGTTATGTGACGCACACTTGCAGTCTAGTATACTTGGTGAGACTTCCAAAGCTTGCAGTCTACTGTTGGAATAACTTTTGAATCATTGCATTTTCATGAGAAAACATAAGACTGGAACTCTTTGCTGGGGAAAAAAATCTAAATCCACAAAACAATGGTCTCAATACCTCTGTTAGATCATACTCATTTTCTTGCTTTATGTTTTATCATTCTTTCTCAGTTTAGGTCTCTACCTTCTCTCATGTGGCTCTCTTGCTCTAAAATCTTCATTTACTCCTTCCTCCATATATGATCAAAGAGAATTTCATTAGAGTTCCTTAGAATTGTCCTGGTATATAAAAGCCTCCACCATCTGTCTCTAACTTAACTTTCCAATATTATTTCACATTGCTGTATTGCTTATCAACTGTTGCTTGGTCTTATCCAGCATACTCTTTTTCTTACCTTTCTGGTTTAAGCAGTCTATCCCCAAGGCCTGGAATGCATTCCCTCCTCATCTCTGAATGTTAAAATCCTTCCTTTCCCCTAAGGCCTTAAGACTATGTACCAATGTCTATGAGCAATTGTTCCGCAACTGTAATATTAGAAAGATTTCTGGGTCACTGAGAGATTGAGTGACTTGGCCAGGGGCACACAGTATGTACTTAAGGCAGGAGTTTAACCCAAGTCTTCCTGACTGAAACTGGCTCTCTACCTACCCCCTATTAAGTTGTGAAGGGAAGCAAAAGTTGCCATAGCACAGCAATATTTGGTAATAAGCTTAATTACTAATAAACTTAGACCCCACTCAAATATGCATCTCTGATGAACATTAATGTCTATGACACTTGCCATCTCTCATTCTATCAAGCTCAATCTATTATTGTCAGCAAGAACATCAAAGGACAATTATTTAAAAGTTCAAAGATTAGGAAAACTAATGAAGGCCTAAAATATTTTACTCCCAATGTCCATTTTTATGATCATACTAAAGAGACTCAAATGTGAAGAGGGGTATATAAATTACTCAACAATCATTTATTAAATATTTACTGTGTCCTAGAGACCATGGGTAACATACAAGAAAAAAAAAAAAGTTCTTGCTCTAAGAAACTTAAAGTCTAAGTGTAAGTACAAGTGCTTCATATTATGTTATCCTACAACTTTGCTGGAAAAACTATATGGAAAAAATTAGCATTTGATTTTTTTTCCTTTGATTTAAGAATTTGCATGCAGTTGTCACTGGAATTTCAATATTGTGAAGAGAGACATCTGTGTGCAAAGAGAGGATTGTGGGGCCTGAGTGTGGATCACAACATTAGTTTTCAGGGGATTTTGTTGTTGTTTGCTTGCATTTTCTTTTCTTTCTTATTTTTTTTTCCTTTTTGATCTGATTTTTTTGTGCAACATGAAAAAATGTGAAAAAAAAAAAAAAGAATTGCACATGTTTAACACATATTGGATTAGTTGCCATCTAGAGGAAGAGGTGGACAGGAGGGAGAAAAAAATTTGAAACACAATGTTTTACAATAGTATATGTTTAAAATTATCTATGTATATGTTTTGAAAATATAAAGCTTTATAAAAAAGGAATTTCAATTTTGTTAAAGAAAAAATTAAAATATGTTTTCATAAGTTTTCATTTCAATTTTTTCTCCATTTATCATAAAATATGAGACTTCATTTTAAGTAGACTTGCTTTACATTGCCTTTTTCTGTTTTCTATTTTTCTGGAATCAGAAAGAATGTAATGGGATATATAGTAAGAAGTACTGACTATGAATTATTTGAAAAAACATAGGAAGACATTTGAATTAATGCAAAAAAGAAAGGAGAATAATATTTACAATGATTCCAATAATGTAAATGATAACAATTAAAAGCTAAATTAACTTTGACCAATCTTGACCAATCTTGGTACTGGAAAAACTATAGAGAAATATATTCTTTCCTCTAGGTATGAAAATAGAAAACTAAAGGTAAAGAAGGTTACTATGCTATCAGATGTGATCAACTTGTTAATTGGTTCTGCTTAAATGATTTCTTTATTATAAAGAAGATCTCAACCTCCCCTCTCTTATTGGGAAGACTGAGGGACTGGTTGTACATAAATTGTCAGACTCAGTTGTTGTCTGGTTTTTCCAAACTATCTTTTTTATTCTTTGTTTTTATTTTCTTTTACAAAGAAAGGTATACATTTAATCCCTAATGAAACTGAATATTAATTCCTTCTATTTGGTAACTAAATAACTGACTACATTTCCTCTAATTTCTTCTCTTTCTCAGAAGAAAGTTAAAGGAAGACAATGGATTGGAAAGATAAAAAGTCCTAAGCTGAAGTCTAGAAATTTCTAATTGGTTAAAGTGGCATGAACTTTAATTCTTTAAAAAATTTGTTTGTTTAAATCCTTAAGTATTGTTGGTTCCTGTTTTAGTTTGTAAATGTTAATATCATTAGTTTGAATAAAACAAAACAGATCATTTGAATATTATTTTGGAAAAATTAAACAAATTAATATATAAAAATAAGCTAAAGTATAACTTTTACTAGACTTAGTTTGTATCATGTCTTCAAAGTAGATTGTGGAAATTTTTGCAATAAAATAAGGTGAAGCCTTATTAAACATCTTCAAAGAAAGTTATCCTAGAGACCAAGTTTTTCATTTGAAATCGTACTTCTCTCTCTTTGCTTTCCAGTTTTTCCCTTTTTAAAGACAAGTTTAAAATCATATTCTTTCAAAGCATTAGCTAACAGCTTTTGTTTCTATTTCCTGAAGGTGTGATTTAATCAGCTGTTTCCTAATATAGATGCATCTTGATTAATAAAAAAAAAATTCCTCAAAGCTGAGAAACATCACAGAACCCCAAAATCTGAGAGTTAAAGACATTTAGTCCAAATTGAACTATAAGGAATCGTTAGCATAACATGTTCATCAGGTGGTCTACTAAACCTCTGCTTAAGGATCTCCAAGAAAAAGGCATCTAGTACCTCTTGGGAAAGTCCAGTTCATTCGGAACAGCTCTAAGAAGTTTTTCCTGATTTCAGGCCTAAATTTGCCTCTATAAATTGTACTCATTTCCCCTGATTCTGCCCTCCAGAACCAAGGAACAAGCCAAATTTCTCCTCCACAGGTCATTCCTTCAAATATTTAAAGATGGCTATCATGCCCCACTTGATTTTTCTCATTTCCAGGTCAAAAATGCCCAGGTACTTCATCTGACTTTCTTGTACTGTATATTTAAGATCCTGCACCATACTGGTTGCCTTTCTCTGGATATTCTTCAGCAGAATATACTAATACCATCATCTTGCTATTCCTGGAGTTAATCTCCAGGATTCACACTGGTTAACCAAATTTCTACATTAACCATGTAAAAAAACAAACAAACAAGAAACAAAAAGAAACGAAAACAACAAACCCACTTATTCTTCACTCTGTGTCCATTACCTCCCTATCTAGAGTTGAGCAGCATGTTTCATCATTAGTTCTGTGGAACTGGAGTGGGTAATGAGATCAACTTCTCTCTCAGACATGCAGCTGTTATTCTGTCATTTTTCAGTCACGTCTGACTCTTTGTGACCCCTTTTAGGTTTAAGAAACCCTAAAAAGAGGCAAAGATTCTTGAGTGGTTTGCCATTTCCTTCTCCAGATCATTTTACAGATGAGAAAACTGAGGCAAACAAGGTTAAATGATTTGCTTGCAGTCACAGATTTGAACTCATGAAGATGAGTCTTCCTAACTCCAGGCTTGGCACTTTATCCACTGTACCGCCTAGCTGCCCCAGATTTGCAGGAATGAGTCATTATTTTCTTCATCAATGAGGACAGTCTTATACAAATACTGTCAGGATGAAATCTAGGTGGCACATATTTAATTTCATCTTATTAAATTCAGCCTAATGTTCTACCCTGTCAAGTTCCTTTTGGATTCTGATTTTGTCATCCACCATTAGTGTTGTGTCCCAGCTTTGTGTCCTCTGTAAATGTTTTGATCATGTTCTCTATGCCTTTATTCAAGTCATTGATAAAAATGTTAAACTCCTCAGGACCAAGCACAAATTCCCTGGCATATTCCACTAGAGAGCTCCTGCCAGGATTGTGCTAAGGCATTCATTTGTTGAATCTGCCCATTCAACCAATTATGAATCCCACTGCTTATATCATTTAATATATATTTCTCCAAATTCTACACAAGAACAGTATGAAAAACCTAATCAAAAGTCTCGCTAAAACCTAACTCATCTCTATCCATAGCATTCTACTCTTTTCTAGTCAAGTAATCCTTTCCAAAAAAGAAATAAGGTTAATCTTATATGAACTGTTCTAGATAAAGCCATGCTAATTCTTTGTAATTATTGATTCTTTTTTAGATGTTTGCCAATTTTCTCTTTGATGATCTTTTCTAGAATTTTCACAGGACTCAAAGTCAAGGTCATTTATCAATAACGTGCAATCTTGGTTTTCTTCTCATATTTGAAAATGGAGATTTTTGTCTTGGATGATACTATAATGTTTTAAAGCAAGAATCTGCTTTAGTATTTTTAGATTGATGTCTGTAAATTGTTTTGCTAAGAGAAGTATGTTCATTGATAGTGAGAAAATTGCTAGAATGCATAAACTTCTCTTTTAAAAAGTTTGTTGAATTGTAATGTTGGTTCATATATATTTATGCTTTTTCCTTTTTTCTTTCATCTACTTTATATAAATTCCCCTTAAACAACTAGATCAAATTTTTAAAATAAAATGATGCTGTAATTTTTTTACAAGGACACATCAATGTAAAGATTGTGACTGAAGTTAATATAATTCTGTTTACAAAGCTCATGATATATTCATCTCACTGGATTTTCATAAGAGTTCTCTTAGATAATATGAGTATTATTACCACTCTCTTGCAGATGGGGGAATTGAAATCCAAAGTGGTTAAATAATATATCTAAGATCATACCCCCCACACACACACACACATACCTAAAATGTGTCAGAGACATGATGGTGGGACTTCATGGGAAGTAAAATGAATATTTTTGAATACATGAAATTTTTGCAAAAAACAAAACCAATGAGCTCAAAATGATAAGGAAAGCAGCAATCAGGAGTAAAATTTTTACAGTATGTTTCTCTAATAAAACTCTCATTTCTCAAATACATAGGGAAACTTGGGCCAAATTTATAAAAATAAGTTATTTATCACTTGATCACAAAGGATATGAACATACAGTTTTCAGAAGAAATGTTCTAAATCATTATTGATTAGAGAAATACAAACTAAAACAACTCTAAGTCACCACTGCATATCTATCAGATTGGCTATTATAACAAAAAAGAAAAATGATAAACTCAAGGGAATATGGAAAAATAGACACTAATAAACTATTGGTAGAGTTGTAAACTAGTCCAATCACTGGGAAAAAAATTTGGAAAGTATGCATATCTCTTGACTCAGTAATACCACTACTAGGTCTCTATCCCAAAAAGATCAAAGAAAAGGGGAAACAACCTATATGTACAAAAATTATTACAACTTGAGAGCCTGCTTATCAGTTGGAGAAAAGCTGAACAAGTTGTGGTATGTGATTGTTAAAGAATACTGCTTTGCTATAAAAAATCACAAGCAGGATGGCTTCAGGGAAAAGCTTGTCAAGAATTATATGAACTGATGCTAACTGAAGTGAGCAGAAGCAGGAGAACATAGTAATAGCAATATTATATCAATTATCAATTAAAATACTTAACTACTCTGATTCAATACAATGATCCAAGACTATTCCAAAAATCTCATAATGAAGTATAGATTGAAGCTTACTTTTCCCCACTTTTTAAATGTTTCTTTATTTTATTATTTTTATTTGGCTTTTTTTGCAATATGGCTAATAAAGAAATATGTTTTGCATGACTTCACACATAAAATTGATATATTTCTTACATTCTCAATATGTGAGGATGGATGGAGTTGAGGATAAAGAACATTTGAAATTTAATTTTAATGACTATTTTAAAATAAATTAATGATTCTTAAAAGATCATAAATTCCTTGAGGATAAAAATGGTCTTCCATTTTTCTTATTTATATCCCCAGTGCTTAGCATGGTATCTAACACATAGTAGGTGCTTAATAAATGTTTGCTGAATTGAATAGAATAGGGTAGTCATCAAACTTCCCACCTAAACAATGGAGATAATAATACCTATACTTATTATATTCAAGGCACTGTGCTGGTGTTTGGAATACACATACAAATGTAAGAAATTTCCTGTCCTCCAAGAAATCATTACATTCTTCTAAGGGATATAGCATGTCTACAAATAAATAACTTTAGGATATATTCAAAATATTATTGTTCATCCTTCATTTTCAAAGAAGACCAATGGTGTCATGGAGTAGTGTCTTGACTTGCCTGGAAATTGGATTTAAGTGAGGCAAAACTGCACAGAATTGTCAACCTTACTCTCTCTTCCAGAGCTATCAAAATCTATGGCAAAACACAAGTCAGGATGACTAGCAATTGTTAGGGATGCAATGAATGGCCTTCACTTTCCCAACATCTGACTGAGTTCCAAGTCCTCCACAGCACCTGCCTTAGCTGCCTTCATGGCCATTGGAACAAATTGTTCTCATTTGCCTATTTTTCTGGCAGAAGTCTTCACCTGCTTGATACCTCCTTGGTTCCCCCAAACTCCATGACAGCTATCCTTAACCTGATTTAACTATCTGTTAGGGATGTGACCATTGTCTTATGCTACAACCTGGAGCCACAGATGGGAATTGGGGGACAGGTAGATAATACAGGTGGTTAAGCAGCCCCAAAAAGGGCTTGAGAAGCCCTCATACCAGAAGTGTTAATCTTTCCTGAACACCCCAAAAACCCCTTTGGTGGTGACTAAGTAGTTAAGACATTGTCCTCAAAATCTAGTGGGATTTCTTCACAGAGGTTGGAGTCCTGTTTGTAATTGGCTGCATTTAAAACAGACACAGATTTATGGAAGGCACTAATAATTGAATGTGTGGGTGGTTGGGGGAGGAATCTGGAAAGGCTTTTGAAGGAAATTAACTTTAAAAGGAACTAGGGATTTTAAAATACTGACAAATAAAAAGGAAAATCATTTCTAGTTAAGTAGGAGTAAGTCGCTTGTACAAATATGTGGATGTAGTAAAAGAAATGCTATGTGCAAGGAGATGCAATTAGGTCCATTTGAACAAAGTACACTATCCATTAGGGAAGTAGTTTATAATCAACCTGAAGAGAGGTTAGAGATAAATGTGAAGGGCTTTAAATGTTAAATGAATTTGTATTTTATCCTAGAGGCAATGGGGAGCAACTGAAGTTTCTGCAGCAGGAGAGAGACATTGTCAGACCTGAACTTTAGGAAAAGAATTATTGTTAATAGTTCTAGTTGATCCCATGATCCTATGATCCCATGCTCAACTCTAAAGAAAACTTTGCTCCTTTCCCAGTTGCTGATTAGGAGAAATGAGAATCTAGGATAGTTTTCTGCTTTGGCCAGACACATTCTTGAGAGAATAAGAGAAGAAATGTGCTGAATTTCTTATATCTGTTATCTAATGAGTACATAATCAGACTATTCCTAGACTCAAAATAGGGAAAGGGTGCTAGCAGGAACTTTGTGAGAGCCCAAGAAGTCACAAAGGCCTTATTAGTTTATAATAGAAAAAAATTTAAAGAAAATAGGGCTTATATAAATTATTATTGATGAAGAAGTTGAGTTCCTTTAAGCTCTCCCACTGATGCTCCTGGGAATATTTCTTCTTATAAACTCAGCAGGCCAAATCTATATTGATTCTGGGTGATAATGCACAATTTAAGACCAAGACGATGAAATAGCCAAGTTGTCCATGAATTCTAAGAACCTTATAAAGATCTGATTTGCCACTAAAGGGTGACAACTTAAAAAAAACCCTGTTTGAGTGAAAATGACCATTACTGTTAACAACAAGTCATGTCCCCTTATTATAATTTTCTATAAACTAATGGGCATATGGGAGGATTCTTAAGAGGCCAATCAGTATAGCAGGTTAGGACAAGTGCAGTGTTCATTGAAAGGTCATATTTACTTTACTTATTATCTAAAATATGTAGTAGCAAGAAATACAAATGTGAGTGAAGTAGAATTATCCATTTAGCAGCTATAAATGAATGGACAGGATTAATGGACTCTCAATTCAATAACCTTCAGTCAATCAGACAGCTAATTAATCCTTGTTAAGTGCCTACTGTGTGATAGGAATGATCACAAGTAAAAGCACCCAGGCTTAGTATTCATTAATATAACAGGAAAGTGGATTCAATGAAGCATTCAATTGATTTTTTTTTGTTTTCTTCCCATGCCTTATTACACAAAGCTCTTCAAATAGCCTCCATTATACTTTCTACGGCCCTAAAATTCTCATAATATTTTAAGTGGAAAACTAACAATAATTCCACGTGAAAATCTATAAATTGATAGATGTCTATATATTACATACAATAATTAATATAATATCAATAATGATGGCTCATTTATATAACACTTTAAAGTTTAGAAAGAGCTTTTCTCAAAATAGTGCTATGTGGTATATGCCCAAATAGATGAGATCCTATCAATTCAAGAGTTCCCTTCAATGAGGTAAATCTCAACCCATCCATGCTCATTCTGTGCAACTCCTATAAATGTCCTCTCATAAGTTTCTCTTGGGGATTCATCCATTGTGCTAGAGACTTTTCTTAATTTACCCTGACATCCTGAGAATACAGTGGAACCCTCTGATTTCCCACTTGTTATCCCTTGCTCTTGCCATATTGACCAGTTCATTTTTCTTTTCTCCTATCATACAGCTTTTTGAAGCCATCTTTCACTCCTGTTCTTCAGAACTCCTCGTTGGAAGAGCTCCTCTCATATCTGAAGTAAGCCTAGGGACCAATGCTAAAGAACCTTTTGTTTCCTGGATTCTTAGAGGCATATCTTCTATTTTCTTTCAAACTTGCTGGATCTTCCCTTTGAAAAGCCAATGCTAAGAGCCCTAATGCTGCTGGAAAAGATAGACCTGTGCTTTGATGTTTACCAAAGGTATTCACATGTGAAGGAAAAATGCAGGGAAAAGTCTAGTCCAAAGAAGAATTTCCAATAAATGATGAAATCTTCCGAATGTTCCTATTTAGCACCTTGAGAGTTTAAGAACAATACATATGGTATATGTAGCTTTAATGGGTCTGAGACATTGCATTGGGGATCTCAGAAATGACTTTTCATAGTTATTATCATTAATAAAACATTTGAGAGTTTTGATATTAACTTCAAAAAAATCAAACCCTAGAGTATCCTAGGAGCAATCTAATCATACAAAGGAATTTACCCAAGGTGGAAAGAAACGGGGATATAATCAGAAATGAAATAATATAAAATAAATAGGATCAGTAGGAATATGTTCTCATTCATATTCTTCAGGATTTCAACATGCATTCAGATGGACACTTTTAAGAGCTTGTCCATCAGTCTGTATATCTGGGACAAACAGTCCAGATGGACAAGTTGGACCCAGAGCTAAACAGAAGGGAGAGAACAGATTGATAACTTTTGGGAAATTTTAAAACCTCTTTACTGATCCCAAGCTTCCCATGAAAGTTTGACATATGACAGAAAAATTCCTATAACTGTTTCACAAATAAGGAAACCAAAGGTTGGAGAGCAGAAGTAACATTTTTCAAAGTCATATAAATAGTAAAGTGCTTGTGTTATGATCCAAACCCAGTGTTTTAATTATAAATTTAATGCTATTTCATATGACCTCATTAAGTAAAAGAAAAAATAATCACAGTGTGATTATATATATATATATATGTGTATATATATATATATACACATATATATATATATATATATATATATATATATATATATATATATATATATATTCTTTTCCCCTCCTTCCTGGAGAGGTATAACTTCCAGATTATAACTTTATTGAGAGCAAAAATTATATTTTATTTCTTTGCCTCTTCTTCCAAATCATTGTGTTTGTATTGCATCCTGATAAGTAAATAGTTGTCATTGTTGTTGTTTGGCCTGTTGTTCTTGAAAATGACCATATCATCAGGGAGGTGATGCAATGACATACAAAAGAGCTGGATTTAAGTGAGGGAAAGTTATGCAAAGTTACTAGCCTCATTCTCTCCTCCAGTCATCTGGGTCCCATAGTCAGATATAGATGAAGACAACTTGAAATGGCCTTGAATGCAGTGGGAGGATCGTGACGTTTTTAAGCTAAGGTCTTTGGTAGGTCTCAGCTTGACTAAAGTTATTATCCATTTAGTGATTAAAGCTATCCAAGAAATAAATTAGGTAAATAGCAGACTTTTTTTGAATTAATGATGACCACCCATCAAGTAGGATGTTGAGAAACACGCATTCAGTTATGGGTTAACCAGACAGTCATTGAGATCCCTTATGACTTCAAAATTCTGTAATTATATGAAAAGGAAATAGCTTCATAATAATAGTAATTGATAATTATAAAATGCCTTAATGTTCAAAAAGTCCTTTGCATACATTTTTTCATTTAATCCTCAAACAACCTTGTGGATTGTGCAAATATGTTATCTACTTTTTAAAAAATATATTTAATTTTCTCCCAATCACATGTTAAAACATTTTTATATTTTTTAAAGTTTTGAGTTACGAATTCTATCCCTTTTCCCTTCCTGAAATGGTAAGCAGTCAAATACAAGTTATACATGTATAATCATATAAAATATTTCCATATTAGTCATTTTGTATAGAACAACAAGATAAAATAAAAGAAAAAAAATGGAAGAAAGTGAAAATTAGTCGGTTTCAGTGTATAGTCAAGCAATATACTTGTCTCTGGAGGCAATTATTCTTCATCATTATTCCTTTGGGATTATCTTGGATCATGTATTACTAAGAATAGCTAAGTCATTCACAGATTTTCATCCAATAATATTGCTATTACTATGAATAATATTCTCCTGGTTCTGTTTACATCATTTTCTGTTAGTTCATGTAAGTCTTTCCAGGTTTTTCTGTAATCTTCTTGCTTGTCAATTCTTATAATACAATAATATTCCATTGCAATCATATACCAAAGCTTGTTTAGCCATTCCCCAATAGATGGGTATTTCAATTTCCAATTCTTAAGTACCACAGAAAGAAGTGCTATAAATATTTTTGTACAAATAGGTCCATTCCCTTTTTTGATGTCTTTGGGATATAGACCTGGCAGTGGTAATGCTGGATCAAGGGATACATGGGTATATTCCTTTGAGTATAGTTCCAAATCCTCCAAAATGGTTGAATCAATTATGATGTCTATTTTATAGATAAGTCATTGGCCTACAGTCATACAATTAGTGACTAAGGAAATGATCATTTAATTTAGTTTAGGTGTAAAACAAGGCAAAGAAAGGTAAAAACAAGCATCCCTTGCCTCCCTGCTTGATTCCCAGGACTTATATACCTGGAGAATTCTTGTTTGAGCTTCTGGATAACCCAAGAATATAATGTGGCTCAAAGTCAGCTAAGTAGAATTTTTACAAACTACTTTCCTATCCTTCTAATTATAACACTGCCAGGCTATCCTGAATTCATAGCAGCAAGTCAAGTCAGGTAACAGATTTTCAAATTAGTTCCATTCAAATTATGAAGCTTGTACCTTTTAAATACTTGCCTTCATCAACATTGTTACTCTGCCTTGAACTCATTCCACTCTACTCCACTCACTTCCAACTCTCTCCATTCCTGTGACACTGAGTTCTAGGTTGCCAAATAACAGCCCTTTACCTTCCCCAGGCTCAGCCATTCATTTGCTCTTTCCCATTTTTCTTAATTTTATCCTTTCCCTTCTTCTCTGCCATACCTCCCACACATACCAAGAGAAGTAGCTAGAGATACTCCTCTCATCCCCTTCTACTGTGATCTCTGTATGTTTAAAAACTAGTAAACTTCCTCTCAACTTAAACCTCTTTCCTCTCATTACATTTTCTTTCACCACCTGAGATCTAGGGCCCTCCTGCTGAATCAGTCCATCGATCAATAAGCATTTATAAAGTACCAGCTATGTGCCAGACACTATATTAAGCCCGAGGGGAAGCAAAGGAAGACAAAGAATAGTCCCTGCTTTCAAGAAAGTCACAATTGAATATCCATAAGTTGGGGAATGGGTGATTAAATTATGGTAAATGAATGTAAAGAAATATTGTTCTCTTAAGAAATGATGAGCAGGCTGAATTTACAAAAGCCTGAAAAGACTTACATGAACTCACGCTGAGTGAAATGAACAGAACCAAGGGAATATTGTACACAGTAACAACAAGATTATGTGATGATCAATTGTGATTGACTTGAATTTTTTCAACAATGGGGTGCTTCAAGGCAATTCCAAGAGACTTGGGATGAAAAATACCATCTACATCTAGAGAAAGAACTGTGGAGACTGAATGTGGATTGAAACATAGTATTTTCACCTTTTGTTGTGTTTTTTTCTCTTGTTTTTCTTCTTTTGATTTTTTCTTGTACAACACGACAACTATAGAAATATGTTTAAAAGAAGGGTATATATTTACCCTATTATCACATTGTTACTATCTTGGAGAGGGGGAAGATAAAAGAAACAGGGAGAAAAATTTGGAACACAGTTCTATAAAAATGAATGTTGACTATCTTCATATGTATTTGGAAAAAATAAAATATTATTTAAAAAAAGAAGCTCTCAACCTATTGGGGGGGAGACAACATGAAAATAGCTACATACAAATAAGACAAATAACAGGATAAATAAACAGATAATTAACAAAAGGTAGATACCTTTTTTTATTAGGGAGAATTAAGGGAGATCAGGAAAGGCTTCTTGGAAAATATGGGATTCTAGCTAGGACTTGAAGGAAGTCAGAGAAGCAAGGAGTAAAGTTGAGGAGGTATGAGTAATAAATAGCCAGTGAGGATGGTAAGAATATGGATATGGAGTGCTTTTTGTATGGAACAGAAAAAGATCAGTGGCATTGAAGTACAAAGTACATGGTGGGGATTCAACTATAAAGGAGATCACTTTAATAGCTGAGTAATAGGAAAAGCCTTAAGGTAAGGAGACCAATCTATAGGTTATTGTAATAAGTTAGGAATGAAATGATGAGAACCTACACCCAGATGAAGACAATATCAAAGGAGAGAGGTGGGAATATAAAACATAAGAGAAAATATTATGAAGCTCAAATTGATAAGTATTGGCAACAGGATAAAAGACAGTAAGGAGCTAATTATGACATAACTTGTGAGTTAGGGGACTAGAAAAATATTAAAGTCCCTATCTACTCTATTTAGTACCAGGTAAACTTTCACTCATGCCCCCAATCACTAGTTGTGGAGGTAGAATTGGAGTACTAATAGCTTCTATTTTTCCTTCCAGATTCTCCTTCTACAAATTGTACTTAGTAATGTCTCCTATAGTGAGATTCATTTAAATCAATTTCATCCAAATTCTGTTACCTGTTATGTGTTATCTGTTGTTGTTGTTGTTGTTGCTGTTGCTGTTATTGTTGTTGAGTAATTTCAATTGTGTCCAAATGACCCCATTTGGAGTTTTCTTGGCAAAAATACTGGAGTGGTCTGTCATTTTCTTCTCCAAGATATTATCTAATAAACCACCATTTTTATTCTCAATGAATCTAGTACCCTGTTCATAGTCCTCCTTTTCTCATTCTAGGGAATTTCAGTATACATGTTGATAGTCCTTCAGATATCCTAATTTCTCATTTACTTAGAAATCATGACTTTTAAGATTATCTTTTTTTAATTAATAGTATTTAATTCCTGAATTTCTGTACCCAACTATGTATATATGAATTCTCCTTCCTACCCCACCTTGAACCATTTCAGATAAGAATGAGGTTCAAGGGGGCAGTTAGGTGATGAGTGGGTAGAGTACCAGCCCTGAGATCAGGAGGACCTGAGTTTAAATCTGGTCTCAGACACTTAACACTTCCTGGCTGTGTGACCCTGGGCAAGTCACTTAACTCTAATTGCCTCAGGAAAAAAAAAAGAATGAGGTTCAAGTATTATTCACTCCCCCTTTTCTTACTGCTCTTTCCACTACATAAACTCTTTATTGCAAGTCCTAATTTTGTGAAATAATTCTTCCTGTTGTTCATCTCTCTTTCCTTCTTTCCCAGTGACTTCTTCCTACCCATTAATATCTCCTTTTGAGATTATCAAAAAACAATAGATTCAAACCTAGGGTCTCTATCTAATTAGATTTTCTCTAAAGAACCCTGGTGATGATAAAGTACCTAGGGATTATATGTATAATCTCCCCATCTGCTAGTATAAACAGTGTAATCCTTTTTAGTTCCTTATAATTTCTCACTCATATTTACCTTTCAATATTCTCTTGACTACTGTGTTTGCATGTATTTAACGTCAGACTTTCCTGACTCCAGATCCAGCTTCCAATTTACTCTTCAATGTAGCTGTCTGAAAGTAATAAATTTTAAGAGTCAGAGATCAGGAGGAAAAAAATTTGGCAAAGGTACAGAGATATGTCACATATATCATATGTGAGGAGAAACAAGTAAATCAGATGTGGTTAGATGATGGAATATGAGGAGGACAGTAGAATACAAGAAGATTAAAAAAGTAAGAAGATGCTGGATTGTAATATCTTTATATGATGATCAAAGAAGTTTATATTTGATCCTTTATGTCATAGGAACTATTGGAATTTACTGAGAAGAAGACTGATCAAGTCAGATGTAATCTTTGGAAAGTCTCTTTTGGGAGAAATTATAGTCAAGATGATGGAGTGGGAGTAAACATTTTTTTCCTTGCTCTCCCAACATACTTCCTCTATAATAACCTAGAGAAAATACCAGAGTGAATTCTAATCTGGAAGGCAAAGGAAAAAGTCAATGAGTCATTTTTTTCAGGCCAGGTTAGTTTAGGAAGACAGAGAAAGCTCTGTAGATACTGGGAAAGGACCTCGTTAGGAGAGTAGTATGGTGGTAACAGTAGCTAAATGGGAAGCATTCTAATAGTCAGGTGCAGAAAATGAACCAAGATATAACACCAAGACAGGGGGGAAAGAGCAAGGGCAAGAAAAAAAATCACAGAGCTAGATCTGGAGTCAGAAAGGCCAGAATTCAAATATATCCTCAGACACTAGCAAACCATTTAATCTCTGCCTTGATTTTGTCATCTTTTAAATGGGAATAATACTCCTAAAGTTGCTGTGAGAACCAAATGAGATAATTATGAGTGCCATTAAGTACCATATAAATATTAATTATGAAGACTCATCTCAAGAGCCATCTATAGGTGGCCTTTCTTGATCTCTACCCTTCCCGAGTTGTTCCTTTCATCCTCTCTAAGGTTACCAATTTTTTTTTTTTATTATTTTGTATGTTTTAACTCATACACATGTTTTTTTCATTAGAATATAAGATTCTTGAAGGAGGAAGGGTCATCTATTCTTCTTTCCTTTCTTCTTCTCTTGTTTCTTTTTCTCTGTCTCTTCTTCTCTTGTTTCTTTTTCTCTATCTGTCTCTATGTTTGTCTCTGTCTCTGTCTCTGTCTCTCTCTCTCTCTCTCTCTCTCTCTCTCTCTCTCTCTCTCTCTTTATCTCTTTTCCATATCCAGTGAGTCATCTAGCTGTCTTAACCAATTATTCAATATATCAACTCAATTATATCTCCCACTTAAAATTTAAAAGAAATATTTACCCTGACTTCTGCCTAAATACAGTGTTTACGGGATTTAGGAAATCTATTTCATTATCATATTGTCTCAAGTAAGCAAAATCTTGAACTATAACATGAGGTTCACCTTAGATTTCTTAAGAACTAAGTTCACTCCTACAGAAGCCACCTTTTAAGGTTTAATTCTCAAGAAGGTTGCAGGGTATTTCCTAGAAATCTATCATTATACCCATCTTATACCCATCTTTCATCTATCTTATACCCATCCTGGACAGTAATACTGAATCATCAGAATTAACCACAAGCAGTGAGCTATTCACACTACTAACAGTACTACTTATTACTAACTAAGGTCTCAGGAAAGACTTTATAAGATAGAAAGTAAAAGCAGAAAAGATAGTTAGCAGGTGGTCCTTAAAACTAGGATCGCTAAATACATACATATATAAATATACACATACACACACAAACACACACATACACACTCACAATTAACCTAACCTAAGGAAACAAAAAGCTTTAAAAAAATTCAAAAATTCTTCTGCATTTTTTTCTGAAAAAGAGCACAACTACCAAAGTTATTTTGCTTCTTAAATTAAAAATTCTTTTCTATAGTTCCCCTATTAAAACATCAAAACAATTTTAAGTCTTGTTGAATTGTATGTTTATTAACAGGATCTTTCTGTGCATAGAATCACCTAATTAGAAGGACCTCATAGGCCATCTAATCCCAAGAAAAGCAGCATGGCAAATTCAGTAACAATTTTCCTGACAGAATAAATATTCCTTTAAAAAAGGAAAACAAAATTTTATTTTTAAGATTAAACGAAGAAATAAGTTAAAGATAATTTTTAAGCTTTTGGTATTGACTAAGTAATACTCAGAAACATTTGGACATTTTAAATAAAATTATTTTTATTCAATTATATCAAATTAAAACAGAAATACTTTATGGGGGAATGCTAATTTATACTTCAGTATAGATTAAGTTTAGAAATTATGCATGAAATTCTAAATGAATGTCATAATTATAACTAGAGACTCAAATCACATAGTATCTAGAGTGGTAGCAACAGATTCAGGAAGAACTGGTTTTAAATCTTCTGATTTTTACTAGCAATGTGACTCTGGGAAAGTCACTTAGTTTCATGTAAACTACTTTCTTCATCCAAAGAAGATAATTAATAATTAGATGTACAAGATAATTGATACTAAAATAATATTCTAGGACTTATCACACAGAGTTGTAGGGTTCTGATAAGGTGATGATAATTACTCAAATTTACATAATCCATTAATATTTGCAAAATATATTACATACATTATCAAGTATATTTTTTAAAGTTCTTATTGACTTCAAGAAGAAAAGGAAACAGAAAGTTCACCCAGCTGTCTCTAGACCATCTGTTCTCCATATCAAGAAAGCAGAGAGCAGCTCTTGATTTGGAAATGGGATTAGTCAGGATTGATTGAGGCAGATTAAGAAACTGTTGGCTGCAATATGGCAGACAAAGTCTACTGGGAACACTTTTCACAAGCTCTCTATGATAGGTTTCCCTAGAACCTCACGCTGGCAAACAGATTGCTGCAACCTTGCTTAAGAAATGTGTTTAACTGCTCACAATTAAAACTTCTTTGATTTTTCTTTCTTCTTCCCAGATCAATTTATTTTTCAGCTGAAAAGAAGCAAAGAATCTTGAAAGAGCCCAGGATTGAAAACAAAAAAGTGTCATAAAAAATAAACAACTCAAAACGAAACAATGATGACAAGAAAACTTCTAAGTTAGCTTTAAAAAATGTCTATAGTTTGATGAAAATTTATCATTACTTTTATTTAAGGGGCAGAGATTTTCTTTGTTTACTTTATTATGGAGGAAATTACTCTCCATTTTTTTTACATCATTCATGTTTTATTTTTGTTGTATCCATTTTATGATTACTAGCAATAAAAATAGATCTTTCAAAATTCATTGCTTATTCTCTTTTCCTTTCTTCTCAGTAAGACTCTCTTCAACTACTATGGGAACGATTATGAAATGTCAGCACTAATACTATATTATTTCAATGATGCTATAGCTAGAACAGAAACATTCAAACACCAGAGTCATATAAAAACAATCACTATTTGATTCCTCTTACCGGATCTATGTCCATCTCTCTATCTGACAATTTCCAATCAGTTGCCATGTTTTACTGTTTCTTTTCCCCACATAATTCTTTCCCTACATAGTTATCATCTTTGTTCCGGTACTCATCACTTCTAGTCTGAATTATTTTAATAAGCTAAACATTAATTATAATGTAATTATTGATAATTATTATTTTGATATTTTATTTTAATTCATGTCTCTCTCTAGTCTAACACTACTCTAGTACATCCCCCACACAGCTACCAAACTCATTTTTTCTTAAGTATTGATCTGACTATTGATTTCCTTTCTCAGTCTACTCCAAAGGCTCCCTATTGCCTCTAGAATAAATTATAAACTCTATTGCTCACCTTTTAAGTCCTCTACAATTCGGCTATAACCCTTTTCATCCTGACTAAACATTGCTCCCCTTCTAGGAATTTGCAATCCAGTAAAAACTGTCTATTTTTTAGTTCCTCACATATGATATTCCATCTCTTGTCTCTATAGCTTTGTAATTATTGTTCTCATATACCTAGAACCATTTCCTTCTCACCTCAAATGTATAGAATCTTTCTTGTCCTTTAATATGCAGTTTCATCCCAAATTCTGCCTGAACCCTTTAGTGATGCTCCCAAATGTTCTTTGTCCCACACTACCTTGTAATTAGCTACTGTGTACTCATTTTCATGTCATATTTAAACTATATATTTATATGCATATTTACTGTCTTTCCCATTGGAATATAATTTCCCTGGAAATAGAAATTGTTCCACTATTTGTCTTATATACATTTAGTGCAGTGCCTTGTATATATTAGGTGCTTAATAAATGATTGATTGCTGTTTGATTCACACATGCAACAAATAAATTGATTACATTGAGAATAAACATCATTCTGACTCCAATGACTTTTAATTTCTAACGCAATCCCTGATCATATTATCTTGCTCAGTCAGAATCCTCTTATTTTTTCAGTCTCAAATGTATAATTTCTCCTAAAGCTCCTGCTGTCATATTATAGCAGCCCAAGTTTAATATTCCTGGATAGCAGTTAGAGTGCTAGACCTGGAGTTAGGAACACATGGGCTCAAATTCTGCCTTGGAGTATAACTAGATAGTTATTTTGGACAAATCATCTAATCCCTCTGAGCACTGATTTACTCATCTATAAAATAGGGATAATAATAATCTTTACCCTAATTCACAGAGTTGTTTCAAGGCTCAAATGAGGCAATATATGTAGAACATGTTTCAAAAATCAAAGCCAATATGGATCAAAAGAGGCACAATAACACAGATCCTTCTAGTTCCAAGGCCAGCACTCTTATCCATGTTGTAATGCAAGGGTCCTCAAATTTTTTAAATAGGGGGCCAGTTCATTGTCCCTCAGACTGTTGGAGGGCCGGACTATAGTAAAAACAAAAACTTTGTTTTGTGGGACTTTAAATAAAGAAACTTTATAGCTCTGAGTGAGGGGGATAAACGTCCTCAGCTGCTGCATCTGGCCCGCGGGCCATAGTTTGAGGACCCCTGTAATGTAATGTAATATAAGGAGCATGATGTAATAGTTGGAGTGGTGATCTTGAAACCAGAAAGATCTGTGTTAACATGCCTCTTCTAACCCATATTGGCTGTGTGACTCTGGGCAAGTCATTTAACCTCTCAATATTCTAAGCAACTAAAGATATTTGTTTCAGAGAAGAAGCTGACCTAAATAGATTAAAGGAGTTTCCTCATCCTCAAAAGCCAGGAAGTAACATGCCTAGTTCCTATCCTTATTATTATTATTATTATTATTATTATTATAATTACTTTCCTGATCAGCACAAAAAGCTAAAACATTGGTACTATTCTTGTCTCTCCACCTAACCCCCACCACTAAAGTTCTCTTCCAATTCCTCATTCTTGTGTGCAGGTGAAAATTTTTTCACAGTCCCTGCCAGTAAAACGGTAAACTACAAACTTTTACAGATCTAACAAAGCTTTTAAAAGATTAAAAAAAAATAGGGTATAGTGGAGTGTTGGATAAGGAATCATTTAATCACTTTGAATATCAACGCTGTCACCTAAAGACGTATGTCACTACACTGCCGTCTCAATTTCCTCATCCGAAAAATGATGTATTTGAACAGGCAAACATCCTGCTCTAAATAGCTGAGCCTCTGGGTCTAAAGAGAAACTCTATGTCTATTTTTTGAGGAGCAAGCTAGCAAAAGTTTAAGAGGCTTATTCCCCAAAAAGCTGGTTACAAAGAGATGGCATGTGTGTGTGTGTTTGTGTGTGTGTGTGTGTGTGTGTGTGTGTGTAATTGTTTTGGTCACAGTAACTCATAAAGGTATAATATTAAGGAAATGAAAAATGTCAATTCAAACCGAAAACCACTGTGATAAATTCATGGATGTTCAAAGTACTGAAGAGTCCAAACACCACTAACTGAATTAATATTCATATTGGTAAATATCAGACCAGTGGGGAAAGCTTTTATCACATTGTGAAAGGTTTTAAATATCCAAAAGATGAATTTGTATTTTAGTCTGTAGACAATAGGTCATCATGGAAGTTTTTTTGAACAGGGAACTGCCAATAGTTAGATCTGTGCTTTAACAACATAGATTTGGAAGGGGCACAGAGTTTTGTTTAGCGAGGAGAGAGATCGGATCAATTAGGAGACAACTGCAATAGTTCCGGCGAGAGGTGATGAGAGAACTTCTTCTGAGGCTTTGAGATTGGCAGGTTAAGCCTGGGGACATCAGTCAATGATCAGAGATGCAGAGATGCAAATGGAAGGACGTGTGGGCTAATAAGATAAGAGTATACTATCATATAATTTTGATGTCCTGGATTTCTTGTCTTCATAGCTACTTGTTGGTTTTAAACGGTGGTCTGCATATGGATCTGCTTCTCCACTGCCTTTTGTATGATAATTCATCTTTAACCCTTTATTAACAGGTATTGCACTGCTATACAACAACACCAGTAGAATATCAGTGTAAAAGAAGGGCTTGTGCTTCCATAGAAACTGGCAGATTTAAGTTTGACAAATGGATTCACTACTGTAGTGGGGTAGAGTCCAGATCAAAGAGGAACCCTAAGGATGCTGAAGTCCTTCAGTAGCTCCTGTTTGCAGATGACTTGTATGGGCTGCATCAAGCCTTCCCCATCCCCACATCTTCTCCATCGAAGAGCTACCTGGTATATAAATGTAATGGAATATTATTGTTGCATAAGAAATGATCAGGAGGATGATTTCAGTGAGGGCTGGAGAGACTTAGATGAACTAAAGCTAAGAGAAATGAGCAGAACCAGGAGATCATTACACATGGTAACAAGATTATACAAATATCAATTCTGATGGACATGGTGCTTTCCAACAATGAGATGATTCAGGCCAGTTCCAATAGACTTGTGATGGTGAGAGCCAAGAGTACTGTGGGACTAACTGTATTATAACATAGTATTTTCACCTTTTTTGTTGTTGTTTGCTGGCTTTTTTCCTCAATTTTTTTTTATTTGATTTTCTTGGCAGTAAAATAAATGTGGAAATATGTGTAGAAGAAAGAAATGTATATGTTTAACCTATATTACATTACTTACTGTCTAGAGGAGGGGAATTGAGGGTAGGGAAGGAGAAAAATTTAGAACACAATGTTTTACAAGGGTGAATATTGAAAACTATCTTTGCATTTTTAAAAAATAAAAACCTATTATTTTTTAAAAGAATTATCTGGAAATTATCTATAATCGTAACTGTTTGACCTGTCTACCCATGCAAGAAAGACCAACTTTATAAAAAATGTTTATTGCTCAGATTTCAACCAAAACTGGCAGCAAAACAAAACCACTGGGTGATATTAAGCACATTACTGGCTGAATGTGAATTTTTCTCAATAACAATAATTATAATTAACATATATAGCACCTACTATGTGCCAGGTATTATGCTAAGCACATTACAAATATTCACTCTTTAACCCTTACAACAACCTCACAATTGTTAAAGGTGATGTTATTATCTCCATTTTAGAGAAGAGTTAACGGATGCAAACAAATGTTAAATGATTTGCCCAGCGCAGACCAGCAAATGAATGTATGAGACTATATTTGAACTCAGTTCTTCCTGACTCCAGGTCAAATGCTCTATCTGATGCAACATTAGGTGCTCCACTGATGCTAATATCAATGTTAACAAAATAAATTTACTAATCATTCTGGCTAAACAATGATATTATAATTTTAATTATGTACTTCTAAATGCTGCCTATTTTTTTAAATTACAAACACAGGAAAATATCTCTTTCCCTACCCCATCACCAGATCTACAAGTACAAACACAATTCTTACTGAGAGATTTTGAGGATACTACTCCATCTTTGGGCAAGATCTTACTTCAACCAGAAGAACCTCTATCCTACTTTAAAAGCTTCTAGAGATGACTCCACAATTTTCCTCAATACTTTTAGAAATTTTTGCTTACAAAACCTTCCTCATGTTTGATCTAATTCTCTCAAACTGCAATTTAAACTCCTTCCCTAATTTTTTTCTCATTGGAAGTGAATAACAGTCGAGCACTAACTTCTGTGTTCATGAAGCAGTTATATATACTTATTAAATTGACACTGGGCCCTTTCTTCTTCAGGCTATGCAAACCCACTTTAATCTTTTCTCAGAGGTCTTCTTTCTGAACTCTTTAATCCTCTCTGTAATTCCCTGTGAACTATCTCCACATCACCTTTTAATTGTGAAACTGAAAACTGCTCACAGTAAGGATCTGACCAGCGCTAAGTATGGTGAGAAGATTATTTAATAATTCCTATGTGGTAAGCTCCTATTTATACATCCTAGTATCACCTTTATAGAGCCACAATGCCAGCAAATAAATGAAAGAATGAAAAAGAATTTATTAAATGCTTACTATGTTCAAAGTACTGTGCCAAGTGCCAGGGATTCAATTAGGAAAACAAGACAATCTCTGTTTTTAAGGAGCTCATATTCTAACAAAACAAGTAGATTTCAGCTGAATTTCTGATGGGAAGGCTTATGAAGCTTAGGGCAGCAACAAAGATGATAAGGCATCTTCTTTAATGTTGTTTCCACTAACAAAATCATATTTGTTTGGATGCTGAACAACTTGATAGAACTAAGGATTTAGGAGTTGAAAACTTTTTTTTCTGATTCTTCAGTAGCTGTGGTTGCTGAAGAAGGATAGAAACCATCACTAGGTTGCATCTCTGCAGCAGTTGCTTTCCAGAATGTTGACTGTGGAGGCTGAGCTAGAAACAGAACTGGGGGTGTCAGGATTATCTGCTCTTCAGTGGCAGATGGTGAGCAGTTTTGTTAGTGATGACATAAAAAGTGGGCTCTTGGTTTATGGTAATTGCTCCCCTCGATGATGGCTATAGAGGTGACAACAGTCATCTGAAAGGCAGGGGTTATGCTGTTCCAAAGCCCTTGAATTTGGGGTCCTGAGCTATCTCCACTGGCATCAGAGGAAAGTGGTGATGGAGGGAGGAATGATGGCTTGACTTTCCTGGCACATTCCAGCCCCTTCCTAGCTTCACCCAGCCTGGCTTGTCTCTGACATATGTGATGCTTGATGGATAATCAGTAGGGATGATCAGAAACATCCACAGGAGTTTCTTCACTGCATGATGGTTGTGGAGTGACTTTGACATTTAAAAAACACTTTAAGCATCTAGGTCTTTTTATTGTTGTTATACATGCATGCAACCAGATTCGTGTCTGTGCCCTTTCTCACCTGTCAATCAATTTCTTGTTGGATTCTTCATGTGCCTGGCATTTTACAAAATGCAGTGAGGGAGACAAAAAGAACTATGTGACAAGGTTTTTCTTCTCAAAATTGGTCACTAATACAAAAAGAACAAGTAATGGAGAGGATTCTATGTAATTAAGAACCAAAATATGTGGTGCAAACCACAAGTGCCATAGGAGTTCTGAGAAAGGAGATGTCCCTATAGGCTGAAGTATTAAGGAGAAATTGTTCTTAATAAAATCCATCCTGTTTACCTCTCACTCCTCTGAATTTAATATCTGCTTTCATTGTTTGTCCTTTCAAAATGATATATTTATGAATACTTTTTAAACCTTCAAGCTCTATTTGTGTTAGCTATTATTGTTATTATCATTAATTTCCAATCTATTCTCTATAGAGCTGTCAAATCAAATGGAAATTTCTAAACCACAATCTTGATCGTGTTGCTCCCCAACTTAAGACTCCAGTGACTCACTATTCACTAGGATAAACTTCTTAGGCTAATACTTAAAGACTTTTACAATCCAGCTGCAGATTTATTTCATATTACTTCATCTTACACATTTCTACTCAAGTCAACATGGAATACTTATAATTCTTAGAATTCAATATGTCTTTTCCTCCTTCTTTATATACTTTTTTCCTTATTTATTTACTTATTTTTGCTGAGGCATTTGGGGTTAAGTGACTTGCCCAGGGTCACACAGCTAGAAAGTTCTAAGTGGCTGAGATCAGATTTGAACTTAGGCCCTTCTGACTTCAGGGCTGGTGCTCTATCCACTGCACCAACTAGCTGCCCCTTCTTTATGCTTTTTCATAAACTATCTCACATTCCTAGAACTCATCCCTTCTCTACCACCCTTTAAAATTCTCAGCTTTCTTCAAGATTCCACTTCCTAATTCCAAAGTCAGCAGAGGACTACTTTTCATTAAAATGCCTTGCATATGTGAAAGACAAGGGTTAGAATCACTCCTACCTTTACTCCTCCAAGCTCTGCTCATGTAATCACTGAATAATGAGGTTCTAATGGACACAAAAGAAGTATCTGGCCAGTAATCTCTATATGGGATTCAAATTTCTTTGATTTGGTCAAGAAAGGAACAGCATGGCTGTCTGAGCAAAAAACAAAACAAAAAAGGTAGCCACACCTGTGAGGATTTTAAATAATTAGGTGATATTCACAATCACCTTGAACAGGACACAACCATTAAATGCAAGTTAGTGGAGTAACTCAAGAGGCGAGCACTATTTTGATTATAAGAACAATTGTATAAGTGACTATTCCTACTGCCATAACCCCACAAGCCTCATCAACTCATTTCCCATTAATAAGTAGCCAGGAGATTTAATTCTCCTTTAGAAGTGGAATGCACTATGTTGGCGTAGAAACAAGAATTGGCACAAAACATTTTCCACAAGCTCTCCCCCAAATGCATTCAAGTTTCCATGGGGAAAATGACTTCAAAGTAGGAGTTCAAGGATAGTGAGATACATAAAGAATATGCATGTAGCAAAAGGTTATTTACATCTTATGATGCTGAATAGCCTCCAGACCAAGACTTTCTCTTTTAGCAAAGTCCTCATACAGCCCCCAGATTTAGTGTCAGCTGGGCAGGCAATTTAAATAAGGTCTGCTTTTTTCTTGAATTTATTGCTCACATCACTTTTTACCAGAATGGGTCATGATTCCAGAAACTGTGTCCTCCTCAGCATGACTGTCTCTTCACATTCATATCTCTAGTATAAGCTGGATACTCTCTCCTTCAGTGCTAGTAGCTCAACTGACAGCTAACAAGGGATGGGAGGAAGAAAATCTCCGATTGCCCTTAAGGGGGCTTGCAAACCCCCAAAATATTATTGAGACTGAATTATCCAATTCTCATACTTGAACTGTTTGACCTTTATCTAGCTATTTAAAGCCTCCATAGGTATGGCAAACTTGCTTGATTACTCATTCTAAGTTCTCTCCTATAAACAAAGAGATTTTTGTCTATATATTTAAATCTTATCTTATATAAGTCCATTCTGTGATTAAATCACCTGAACTAGGAGAATGGTTGGATCTTGTAGCTCCTCCTTTCCACATTAATAAATGATTAAATGAATTAATGAGAATCCCTAAGTGTTCCTTTTATCTCCTGGGTCTAACTAAAACTTGTTTTTTCTACTGAGGAAAAATTCATTTCAAAATCCATTTCAAGGGAACCCATTCTTTCTTCCACTAACCTGGACTCACAATAATGGGGCAGGGTTGGGAGTGGGGTAGAAAGAAAGCATACTCTTTGCCCTTTAATGCAGCTTCCAAAATAATTGTTATGTCTCTATTACTAAATAACTTCGGAACTAATCTCCTCCACTCATACTCCATCTCTCATCCTTGTTTTTCCTAACTCTCAGTGATTTCAACATTTGGCTTAGCTTTCTTTTTCCAACCCACTTCTTATTACCATCATCAGTGATTTTACCATCAATATTAATAAACTAATCCTACACCCTTGATCTTATAATTCCACAAACTCCTCTATTCTACTAATATTCACCCCTATTCTATTTCAGTCATTCATTCAGACAAATTTTGGATATGCTTCCTGATATTTTATTTAAAATTTAAAATTAAAAAAAATTATTAAAAGATCTTGAACTTTTTGACATTCTCCCCTCTCTCAAAGTTTCATCTACATCAAACATCTTAAACTGCAAGTTTCAGGATGCTTACAAACATTATCTTTTCCCCTTAAGGGCATCCTTTATTTTTTTATTCAGATGATCATATAATCAGATTAACAAGTCTTTGTAAAGACAAATATTTATTTGTGTAGTACAAATAAATTAAACTTTAAACAAACATGCTATTTGAGTTTGGAATTAGTTCTGGAGCCAATTTTCCAGTTCCTACTAAATCTGTTCTTAATTTCATTGTGACTTCTAGTTTCTTGAAATCTCCATATACTCTCTGTCCATCAAATCCTATGTATCTTCATTTTCCTAGATCTTACACCATTTTTTATAACAATAAATTTCTAGAGTCGATGGAGAGTTTGGAGGACATCTCTAATAGTAGAAATCCTTCTACAAGGTTCCTTTAAACACCATAGTTCTATAATCTTTGGTTAAAGATATTCAGTAATAGAAGTATCCCAAAGAAGAGTTCATTTCATTTTTAATGGAAGTAATGATTCAGAAACCACATTTTCCTTTGAAAAATAACTTTTTTTCTCCTTTTTGTCTATTTTAAATTCCTTGAATTATCAAGCATTTAGTTTTTCCCTCCTCATCTTCACACAACAAACATATACCACAACAAACACATATACACAACAAACACATACGCAAAGAAAAAAAATTTTAAATATGTAATCAAGAAAAACAAGAAAAACATGTCCAAAAATATGTCACATTCTTCATATTTTGTTCATCACCTTTACCTCAGGATATGGGCAACATTCTTCATCATCTGGAATCACAGTTGATTAGACTTTTTAGATTTTCAAAAATGTTCATTTTTACAATATTTTCATAGCATAAACCATTATTTCTGGTTCTATTTAAAAGTTTTTCCAGGTTTCCTTGAATCAATCCCTTTTGTCATTTCTTATAGCACAATGGTATTCAATTGAATGCACATGCCATAGTTTCTTCAATCATTCCCTGACTGATGAAAATTTCTTTAGTTCCAGTTCTTTGCCACCATCACCTCATACCTCCATGCACACACATGCACATAAACACACACACACACACACACACACACACACAACTCACTATGAATACTTTTTAAGGTTCTTTTCCTCTTTTTTTTTAAATTTTGGGAATACAAGCCTGATAATGGTATTGCTAGGTCAAAAGATATGCACAGTTTAGTAATTTTGGGGACATCATTCCAAATTATTTATTAGAATAGCTATACTAATTTTCAACTTGCCAACAGCTTTTGAGATTTCTATCCATTTGTCCCAAATGAAAATTTCAGACAGCAGCACTAGAACCACAGAAAACAAATCTAACCCTGCTTCTACTTGGAAGATTTTAAAAATTTGAAGAATACCAATGATGTTCTTCTTAAATTCTTCTTTATCCTATGCTGAAGATCCCTTAGATCTTTAAATGATATGGAAAGAGCATGGAATTGGAGTCAGGAAACCTGGATTCCTATCCTAGCACTAAGATCTCAGACACTTAGTGATAGAGTGGACAGAGCACTGACTTGGGTTCGAAAGACCTGGATTTGAGTCTTGCCTCAGATTTTTACTACCTACATGACCCTCAACAAGTCATTTTATCTCTTCAGGCTGTTGTTCCTTCTTTTCTGAAATGCTTGGACTCAGTGACCTCTAGTGACACTTCTAGTTCTAAATCTATGACCCTGTACGATTCTATGACACATACCATATGATCATAAGCATTTGTCGAAAATCTTGTTAGGATCTAGTTATCATACACACACACACACACACACACACACACACACACACACATATATATATATAGCATTTCACCAATCTCTCCAAGTCACACAAAGAAATGAGACTATTTTAATATTCTTGGTGAAGACATAACTCCTAATTATCACTGCTTCAATTTGTAAATGTTCATAAAACATTCATTTACTGACTTGCTCTAAATTTATTTTCAAATTGGATAGGATAGCATGAATTGGTATGTAGTTTGTCTAATCTATCCCCTTTCCTCTTTTTCAAGACATCTGCTCATCTCCCCCTAGGCTCTTTCTAAATATACATTATTCCTCAAAGATCACACACAACAGTTAAGTGGTCATATCTACAAGTTTGTTTTTTTTCTCTCCAAAGTCCAATGAGATGATATATATGGGTTAGACTACTTGAACTCATTTAACATCTTTCATTATTTTCTTTCATTACCTAGATTCAAAAAAAAACAATCTGGTCATCAGTATTTAATAAGTATTTTTAAAAATAAGTATTTTAAAAAGCAACATAGTCATCAGTATTTTAATAAGTGTCTACTTCATGTAAAGCCAAATGGATAATATAATGAAGTCAACTGAGAGTACTAGGCCAGATGGCTTTTAATGGACAATTTGTGATTAAGAATTTCATAATTTAGTTGGTGAGAAGGGGGAGATTATAAGACATATCAAAAACCTTAACATAGAATGTAAAGTAATTAAATGCCAAATGAATGATAAGGACTGTTTATTTTAAATTAGGCAGAGATTGGTATGGGATGGGGTAATCAAGAGAAGCCTTATGGCAAAGAGACAAATTTTTCTGAAGCTTGAAGGATGATGGTCCCCCAAAAAAGAGACAAGAGGGAATTTTAGGGTTAGGAAGGTAGAAAGAGCTTAAATTAAATCAAATAGGTAGAAAGATGAAAAGAGTAAATAAGTGATCTAGGGAACCCCAAGAGGAAGATTTGTATTGCAGGTTGTGGTGAGGGGTGGGGTGGGAAGAACTTGGAAGGGAGAGGAAGGCAAAGTACAAATGCAGACTGAAGCTAGATTAAAATTCTGCCAGTACAAAGTTTGCTACATACTACTGAATTTCAAGTAAGGACACAGAGACCAAGTGCACATTATCCACAGAGCAGCCTTCAAGTTCTGAGAGTATTACCATCAGAAGCCGGTAACAAGAGGAAAATTGTTTTATTCACAGAAATCCATGAAGACATTCTACTAGGATGTAATAGAATCATGATTTATGTCATTGAAGAAAATAGCTACATCAGTGAAAATCACATATTTTTAAGGTAATGTAAAATAATGTGTTTGAAGGTATAGACAAGGTCCTATTCTCTCATTCATTCCCTTTCATGAGCAAGAGGACCCATCTGCAAGATGGTTAGCTAGGGAAGAAGATAAACTTACTGATCTACATAGAAATGAAACATGACTTTATCCTCATTAGGAAAGTGCTATAAGTAACTGAGCTAACTAGCCAGTCACAGTCCCATGTGGTTTACCCACTCACCTCCCTACCTCCCTACCATGCTGGATTGCTCAGTCTATTTATGTGCTTTGGCTGGCATCCATGATTTTGCTCATCATATCCTCCTCTGCACAATTTTCTCTGGCCTGTTATCAAAAGTATAAATGATTCCTTAATCCAGACAGACTTTCCTGTAAAGACTTAGACCAATACACCTTTGTATATCTTCCTATTCCTATCTCTAGTGCTCCAATATCAAATAACCTAGAGATTCAGCATGATTGAATATGATTGATCCCAAAGACACAAGACCAACATCTAAACTTTTACCCTTCCATTCACAATAAACTAATATCAGCAAGTATTTATTAAGCACCTAGCACAGTGCTAGGCACTTGCTACACAAGTGCAAATAATGAAACAATCCCTACTCAGAAGGAGAATATAGCCTCTTTCCATTCTTGTTTGTTCATGTTTTGGGCATCTAGGTAGCAAGTGGCTAAAGAGCAGGGCCTGCAGTAAAGAAGACAAGTTCTGAGAACATTATTGAATGTAAAATGGATAATTTTGATTATATTACATTTAAAAGGTTTTGTACAAACAAAACCAATGCAGACAAGATTAGAAGGGAAGCAATAAACTGGGAAAAAATTTGCATTCAAGGGTTCTGATAAAGGCCTCACTTCTAAAATATATAGAGAATTGACTCAAATTTATAAGTATTCAAGCTATTCTCCAATTCATAAATGGTCAAAGGATATGAACAGGCAATTTTCAAATGAAGAAATTAAAGTCATTTCTAGTCATATGAAAAGATGCTCTAAATCACTATTGATCAGAGAAATACAGATTAACACAACTCTGAGATACCACTGCTCACTTCTAAGTTTGGCTAACATGACAGGAAAAGATAATGATGAATATTGTAGGGGATATGGGAAAACTAGGACACTAATACATTGTTGGCGGAGTTGTTGAGTCAACTATTTTGGCTGTCAATTTGGAATTATGTCCAAAGGGCTATCAAATTGTGCATTGCCTTTGATCTAGCAGTGTTTCTACTGGACCTGTATCCCAAAGAGATCATGAAAGAGGGAAATGGACCCACATGTGCAAAACTGTTTGTGGCAGCTCTTTTTGTAGTGGCAAGAAACTGGAAACTGAGTGGATGCCCATCAGTGGGGGAATGGCTAAATACGTTATGGTTTATGAATGTTATGAATGTTATTGCTCTGTAAGAAATGACCAACAGGATGATTTCAGAGAGGTCTGGAGAGACTTACATGAAATGAATAGAACCAGGAGATCACTGTACATGGCAACAGCAAGATTGTACTAGGATCAATTTTGATGAACATGGCTCTCATCAATAATGAGATGATTCAGGCCAGTTCCAACCGTCTTGTGATGAAGAAAGTCATCTGCACCCAGAGAGAACACAGTGGGAACTGAATGGTATTTTCACTTTTTTTGTTGCTTGCTTGCATTTTGTTTTCTTTCTCATTTTTTTTCCTTTTTTGATCTAATTTTTCTTGTTCAGCTTGATATTTGTGGACATATATATAGAATTGCAAATGTTAAACACAAGGTTTTGTCAGAGTGAATGTTGAAAATTATCCATGTATATATATTTTGAAATTAAAAAGTTTTAATTAAAAAAGACAAGTTTGAATATAACTTCAGAGATTTACTAGCTCTGTGACCCTATGACCTTTTATTATTTGCCTCAATTCATCAACTACAAAATAGGAATACTAATATCACCTCTTTATTTTGAAGATCAAATAATAGTTATAATATTTGTGAACAAGTATTTCTTATGGAATAGACTCTTAATAAATGCTTGTTCCTTTTCCTTCCTTCACCATCAACCTTTTCCTTACAACAAAGTAAATAATTATTTTTTAAAAACAAGTTTAGCCAACTCAACAACTTCCTACTTCCTGGTCTACCTGTCTATCTCCTAGTTCAGGTTAAAATCTTACCTTGTACAGGAAGCATTTTCAATTTCCTCTTAATTCTACTGTCATTCTGTTGGTTATTTTCTACTTATCTTATATATAGCTTATTTGCACATAATTGTTTTTATATTGTTTCCTCATTAAACTGTGAGCTCCTCAAGGGCAGGGACTCTCTGTCTTTGGTCTTCAGCGCCTAACATTTATTTATTGAATGCCATTGTAATAATATGGCATTATAGTTATATATAACTATTTGATTAGCCATTCCCTATTTGATTGCCATTCACATTGTTTCCAGTTCTTTCCTACTATGAAAGTGCTGCTGTCAATATTTTGTTGTATACAGCACCTTTCTTTCTACTTCTGATCTCTTCTAGGTATGTGCTTATCCATGGGTTCTCTGAATCAAAGATTACAAATATTTGAGTCACTATTTTAAGGATAATTATATATTGTTTTCCATAATGATTGGACGAATTTGCAACTCAATGAAGTGCATTTATTCAACTATCTTCTCTAAATCCAAGGACATTGCTTTACCTCTTTCTAAAGGGCATTAGATAAAGTACTTTTTTGATCCTATTTTCCTCATTTATAAAATGAGGGGATTAGACCCAGGGGTCCTCAAACTTTTTAAATAGGGCCAGTTCACTGTCCCTCAGACTATTGGAGGGCCAGACTATAGTAAAAACAAAAACTTTGTTTTGTGGGCCTTTAAATAAAGAAACTTCATAGCCCTGGGTGAGGGGGGTAATCGTTCTCAGCTGCTGCATCTGGCCCGCGGGCCGCATCTGGACCCCTGGACTAGATCATTGAGGTCTCTTCCAACTCTCAAATCTATCACTTATATGTCCCTGGGAAAATCAAGAATTCTCCTGATCCCCAATTTTACTACCCTTACAAAATAGGAGTGAAAATATTTACCCCCACATGGCCACCATGAGCAAAATGAGACAATATTTTTAAATATGTAAAAGCATAGAGATGCTCAGGTGAAAATAATGCTCATTGCTCCCACCTGCCACTTAAAACTGTTAAATCCCAGAATTTCAGAGTTCAGCAAGGCAGGAATAAGAACCTTCTCTGCAACATACTCTAAAAAATATTCAGCTTTTGCTTAAAGACGTCCAGTGAGAGAGAAATATCTACATCCTGAGGCAGCTGACTCCACTTTGGGACAGCTGTAATCATCAGGAATTTTTCCTTACATCTAGTCTAAATTTGTCTTTTGGCAATTTCCACTCATTGTCCTTAGTTCTGTCCTCAGAAGTCAAATACGGTAGAACAAGTTGAACATACAAGTAAGGAGAGACATATGTATTACACTTGCTATATGGCCATAGGCAATTACACTTTCCCCCCCCTGGGTCTCAGTTTTTTCATCTGTAAAATGGTAATGATAATACTTGTAGCAACTACCTCTTAAGGTTTTTGTAAAGCTCAAAAAAATTATACATTCAAAGTGTTTTGAATAATTTAAAGTAAAATAGAAATGTCCTTTTTAATTATCTTAACAATCCTCTTCCCTTCCCCATGACAACCCTAGGAAAACTTTTAAGATGTGAAAATGTCCCTCTTTAATTCATTTGCATGCACTCCATCTTCCCAAGCAAAGAGGAAGATGTTTGCCATAAGGAAAACTCACCAGTGCCATTTGGCACAATAATCTCACTTTTCTACAGCAAATCAAGTCTTGCAGAAGCAATTTCTCACAAGAAGCTTGTGAGATAGCTCACCCACCATTCTCCCCTTCTCCAGAAACTGGGTAACCAACATTCAAAGAAGGCAAAGGAGCTGTCCAAGGTCATATAAGCATCAATCAGCAAAGTTGGACTTCAAATTTCAGCACCTTACACCTTTCCTACCAGACTCTTATGGTCAATGTTTCTTCTCTACTACATTGCAGTACCTCTCAAGGAAGGATGTTAAACTGCAGTTAGTTCAACCCAATTTCTGTCATAAGGAGGAAAAAAAATAAGATTTCAAAAAAGGTCAATAATTGCTAGCTTCCCAACAAAGTTGCATTCAATTAAAGGTTTTTATTCCTGGGGTTTTGTTTTAAAAGAAAAATTAGGGAAGAGGGGAATGGTCAAGCACTTTTATTTTTGTTTTTTAGCTGTTCCAAATATTGTTCTGGGTTTCTAATTTAAGCAGAATAAAACAATGGATTCCTCTGTTCAAACATAACAAGAAATAACAAGAAAAAAATCAAATGCCCAGTATTTCTTCTGTTACTTTACGAATTGCAATCTCATGAAATTCTTAAAAAATCTATTGGAAAAGAAAGGATTGAGGGTTTATTATACTGCTTTTGTATTTTTAAAAAGCTGGTACAATTCTGACAAACAGAATTCCCACAGTTAAAATTACAGATTGCAAAACCTACTCCATTAATCTTATTTGTTATTATTGTAGAAGGGATGTATTACTTTATTTTACATAGCTTGAATCATAATACCAAACCCTCAAATGTGAAACATGAAATTTACTAGTAGTGTTGTTTCACCCCCTGATTATATCAAATATACCAAGGGCATATTCAAAAAGGGTAGAAATTATTTAGATGTAGAATGTCAGGATTTGTCTTTTATTAGTTATGTGAATTCCTCTTGCAAAGTATTAGTTTTAGTAATGGTTTCTTCTACAAATAGGCTTTGAATCAAAAATAGGAGAAAAACCCAAGTTTTCTACACACTTCAAAGTGGGGAAGGAAATAATTATCACCAACAAGTTTCCTAATTGAAATCCTTCCAAATTCTCTGGCTTGTATTTAGGGAATTTTATCCTAAAAAGAAATCTCCTTAATTGTTGCCTAATTTATCAGAAACTAATAATTTGGTCAGTATCTAGGTTGAAGCCATCCTTTGCAAGAATCATAAAGAAGAGAATTTAGAGAAGAATTTCAAGTAACAAAACCCTCATAATATGCATATTCAAGCTAAACAAATTCCCACAATAGCTAGTCATGTTCAAAAACAATATTGTCTTATTCTGTATCTTGAATTCCTTATTTTTCTATCTGGATGTGCATAGCGTTCAAGATCATTTCTCTAGAATCAGCATAGTTCATGCATTGATAAAAAATACTTAAATCTTTTGAGTTTTAATTAGAAAGATTTTTTGTATATATGTCAGGAGACTGAGATTTTTCACTGATTAAAACATAACACAAAAGCAATTGAATTTTGTTTTTGAGAGATATACATACAATAATGCAGATAGGTAGGAAGGTGAAGAATACTCTTTTGTTCTGACTCAAATTCATTTACAATTAACCTAAAGAGCATCTTGAAAATAACAAACAGCATCTAACTCAAAATTAAATAGTTATTTGTAACAGAAGGCTTTGATTTTTACCCATTACTTAGATATCAAAAAAATCTAATCTTAATCTAAGAGTACTCTATCTGGCTTAAAAAACACAAAGCTGGGTGTACTGGCTACAGCAAAAGACCTCTCAACCAGCCTTTATCAGGAAAGTGTTCTATCCACCATATTCTATCCTTCAGAAGCTGAATTGGCTTGCTTGGTTCTGAAGAGCTAAATTTAAAAGACAGTGACAGGGAGCAAAACCTCACAAAAATTATGCAACTACAGGAGCCCTCAGCTAAGAACATCAGGGACCAAAAGAAAGACACACTCAGTGCTGGAATTATGACCATTAATTAGTCATTTTAATGACTATTAAGAGCATCATGATGAAATCAGAAGAAGTCAGGAAAACCTGTGTGAGTTTTCCCTGAACATAACCTCCTGTGTTGAGATGTTACTTCTCTCCACACCCATAAGTTTATCATATATGATCCTTAGGCATATAATTACTCTTCCCAACTGATTATGTGTGTCTGTGTCTATGTCTGTGTATTCAGAAGAGTGAGCACTAGAGTTGTGGAAGGAATGTTCTACTGCAAATCTTATTACTATTTTATTAAATCTTCAACATATAACTACTCTTATCTTTTCACTAACTAGAGAAAAAGTAAATAAAACTGTAGAGGCTTAGGGGTTATCATCTGGAGCCAATTCATACACAAAAAATATATTTAACCTAGGATAACATTTATAGAGCACTGTGTATAAGAAGAAAGTGCCCTAGGTACCACATATTTTAAGCAAGAAACTATAGGAAAAGTAAACATACAGGAGGAATTAGCTCAATTTATTTATCTCATCACAATTTTAAAACCATTTCTATGTAACAACTAGTGTCAGACACTTGATATCATGTTTCAGAATGTTAAAATGTGTTTATTGACATTCAAGGACCCCAGGAGGAAGTCACCCCATTCTTTTGATTTCATGTCACAATTTTCCCTTCCACACACCTTTGCCCAAAGGTAACATGGACTGCTAACCCAATCACCTGCACATATTTCTTAATTTGATGATGCTAATATTCATGCCAATTCTCATATCCTTAGAAGACACTTGCCCAGACTTTTCCCGATTGAAATACTGCCCATTTTTCAAGTTCCAATTAAAAAGGCACCTCCTTTTTGAGATCTCATTTGGAAATGATTTTTTTTCTCCCTAAGCCTCTTAAAATGCTTTGCTTGTAAAATCTATGGACCTCCTTTATTTTTTAATAATTTATTATTAACTTAATATGGAACATTAATCCATTTAATTAAATGATTTGTTATTTATATTTAAATAAATGAAATCCAATCTATAAATTTCATAAGATCTTTTATTACATAAATATCATAACCCCTACTTTCTCTGTGTAAGGTTTGTCCTTGGTTTGTCCAATTCTTCTTGTTCAGTTTTCATCTTATATGATCAGAGTGTATGGTTTATTACTCTGCTTTTCTCATTTTGTATTATTTCATGATTCTCTTTTTCATATTTTTATATTCCTCATGTGTATTCATTTAATTTGCATTATAACATTTACCTACATTATTATACAATAATTTATTCAACCATTCTACTACTATTAGACATCTAGGTTTTTGTAATTACAAATAGTTACTATAAAAATTTTCAAACAGTAGTTGCTCATTTTGTTCCTTATAAGACGTTTTTGGTATTTTCTCAACAATGGAATTATTGTAACAAATGGTGTGGTTATATTTGTAAGTGTTACTACATTTTGAGAGATGTCAAAAAGATTCTGTGAAGTTGCAATTCCATCTACATTGAATAAGTGTACCTTTGTCTCTACAACCCCACTAATGCTGAGTTTTATATTGTTTTAGTCAATTTGATGAATGTGAAGGGGAGACCTCAGTCGTTATTTGCATCTCTTTGGTCACTAGTAGGTAGAAAAAAATCAAAAAATTTTTTATCATATAGGTTTCCTCTTTGGAAGCATATTCATATCATTTGTTTATTTTTTATTGATTACAATCTAATTTTGTGCATTTTTTTACTCTCTTAAGTTTAGATGTCAAGTTTTATCTTGTTATAATTACTGTTAAATTTTTCCCAATATGCTGTTTTTATTTTTCCTTTCATTATGCTATATTTGTGTTTCACAGTTTTAAATTTTTTTCTATAATTGGAAATGTCTGTCTTATCCCTAATAATTTATTCTTTTTGTTAGGAAAAATCTTTCTAGAACAATGGAAATAAATAAAAGATATAATTTTCCTACATCTTTTTATTATGTATGTTTTTATGATTAAGTCTCTCACCTGACAAAAAATTATTGAGATACATGGTGAATTATGGTTCTAAATCCATTTCCCAACAATCTGCTATTGAATTTCTCCATGAACATTTATTAAATAAAAAAATCCTTTTTCCAATTTGTATCCCCTATATGCTTATCTGATATTTTATATATATATTTGATTGCATCTCTAATATCTCTATTTGTCAATCCTCTACTCCCACCAATTGCAGTGCACCACTGGCTAAAAACTATAAGATTTCTTGATCATGAGCCTCACCCTCTATTTCCTTTCCCTTCTTAAAAATAAAGGGATGCCTTTCTTCCCCACCAAAGCTAAGTGGGTTCCCTGCTTCTCTACCCTCACACAAATGGGGCCAGAAGGAAAACCCACCCATTTTTACTCCATGAAGCCCTACAAAAGCCTCCCATCTGGTAGAGATCAGAAGTAGTAACTCCCAAACACACTTAGGTCACCTTCAATCTTTCTATTACTCCCTTCTCTGAATATATAAAATAAGTATTAAATTTTTAAAAGTAACAATAAATTTTGTACCATAATCTGATGAGCAAAACTGTCAGAAATATAAATCGAAGCAGCAAGTTCCAAGATGGAAAAAAATATACAAAAGGATGAATTAAATTACATAATAAATGTATGAAACGGAGGACTCACCTTTTTAACCAGCCAGAGTATCAAAATGTTAAGAGTAGATTTAGACTCAGACAATCTGGATCTGAATGCTGGTGACAATCTATCTATGGTGACCCAGAACAAGTCACTTAAATTAACTAAGCCTCCAGTTACTCATCTGAGAAATAAGGAAATTAGATTAATAATCTTTAAAATACCTTCCAACACTAAATCTTATGATCATGTTTTATATGCTTTTCCAGGTTGAGGATCATCCTCCTTAACAGAGGTGTCAGAAGCAAAATAATGGATAACTGGTCCAACCCTTTTTAAAGTAAGGATTAGTATTGCACAATCTTGCCTCCTGAGCACTTTACTTAGTGAGCTATCTATTCTCCTGTTTTCAGATTGCAACTAATTACTAGGACTTGTATCTATAATGATCACCTCCATGTAAATGATTCCTTTTTCTACATTTCCAGTTCTAAGGGCTCTTTTAAGTTCAAAATTCATATTTGCAATTATCTCCACATCTCTACCTGGATGGAGCTCTCTACTCATACCTCTAATTCAAGAGATTATAATTTTTCTTGTTTCATATTTAAATGATAATTTACAAATGTTATCTCATTTGAACCACACAATAACCCTGAAAGTAAGATACTATTAGTATTCTCATTTAATAAAATAGAGCAAATAGAACATTATTGACTTGCCCACAGTCACACAGCTATCAAGTATCTGAGCCTCGATTTAAACTTAGGCCTTCCTAACTCCAGGTCTAGCATTCTATACATTCACTGTACTATTTAGTTGCCTCTGATTTAAAATTTTCTTTTTTTTATCATTTTTTTAAATTTTTAAATTATTATTTAAAGAATCATTTAAAAATGATTCGTCATTTTCTATTCAGTAATCCAATTCTTCTCCAAACTTGATAATTTATATTAATGGTACCACTATTCTATAAACTCTAAAACTTGATTTATCCATGTCATCTTTTCTTTCTTGCAAGCCATGAGATTGAAAGATTAAACTCTATACTTTAGAAAGCCATTGTGGAGAGGAAGCAATGACTTCCCTCCCATCCAATTGTTCTATGAGTACATGGCTTCCTAGATAGCTGGTGTTGGAGGGCTGGGGCCATCCATTGCTTGTGTCTTCTTTCATTTAGTAGAGGGGATTATGAGATCACAAAAAGGCAGTTGTACCACTGGAGATCCAATGGCCAAGCCTAAGAAAGAAGGGGAATTAAGAAGTGATTTACCTGGACCAAGCCAACAGAAAATTTAAATGGCAGATAAAATAGAGGACCTTGAAAACAAGGGAAATGACCTGTCAAAAACCATACCACATCCAGAATTGAATGTGATAAAGTGGATAATTGTAACAGCTACTCTAAATTGAAACCCACTTACCCCAGGGATAGAGTTGGTTGAGAGAAGAGTATACTACTGGTTTTGGGGGGAAAGAATGAGTATTTTGTATTTCTGTTCTTATGTATGTCTTCTCAGTAATTATCCCCTTATAAAAGTAAATTGAAATTAATACATTAATCAATTTTAAGGGAAAATAAACTGGTTAAATTAATAATATGACACTGATCATTGACAGAAATGATAATAAGGAGATATTAAATGGCATAAGACAAGTACATGGTACAGTGGTTCACTGTAATATAGAGTGCTACACCTGGAGTCAGAGAGACCTGAGTTTACATCTGCCTTCAGACACTTGGCTGGTTAGTTAACCTTTGTCTGCCTCAATTTCCTCATCTATAAAATGGGTAAAATAATATCAACTATATCTTAGAGTCATTGTAAAGATAAAATGAAATAATATCTGTAAACTTTTTGTAAACCTTATAATATTGTGTAAATGCTAATTGCTGCTGCTACTGTTAATATCATTATTATTGATATTGGGGAAATTTATACTATGATAACAATGATAGCAAATGATAGCAAAAGAAGGATTCTACTATCCTTCATGGATATCACTAGCTTGATGGGGAGATATGAATAGCCAAGCTCAAAGGAAGGCAACATGCTAATATGAATGGGAATTGGAATAAGATTTCCCCCCCCCCCAAAAAAAAAACTTACTATATTTTATGTTGAAACATGCATGTTGTTAAGTTTAGAATAAAACAAAGAAAAACTAAAGTGATCAATATTTCTTCTGTGAAAGATAAGGTGGGGCACAGAGGAATAAACAGTGAATCTGTGGTGAGAAGTCTTGAGTTCTAGGAAGGGCTCTGTTTTTTTCTAGCTTTGTAATCGCAAGCAAATAATTTTACTTCTCTAGACATCAGTTTCCTCATTTCTAAAATTAGGTGTTAGGAAGTAGAATCCTTTGCTGGTTCTGACATTATGTATTTTATGAACACTATATTTTACCCTTCAGTAAGTCAATCAGCATTTATTGAGCACCTACTATGTGCCAAGCACTAGAGTAAGCCCTGGGAATACAGAGAAAGGCAAAAGACATTTTCTTCTTAGGAAGCTCACATTTGAATGGGGAAAACAATAGGCAAACAACTAATAAAAACTAGACATATAGAATAAATTGGAGATAAATAACTGAGGGAAGAGATTAGCATTAAGAGGCATCTCTCATTTTCCAATAAAGCTTAATTTTGTGTTCTTTTATTTATGAGCATACTTTTTCTTTTTTGATAATCTGTAAGCTTGAAGACATGTACCGTGTCTAATTCATCTTTATGTGTTTTCTAATGGGTAAGACAGTATGTTGCACAAAATAGTCTTTCAAATAATTTTGTTGTTGTTAAATGAATTAATAAATGTATTGGCCACCTCTTTACCTTCCTCATTAGCTATTTTATACAAGTGTCAGGAGCATGAATTTTTTTTCTTATTCAATGAGAGATGAAAATGACAAGTAAAGCTGAATCCGAAAAACAATCCTTTACATCACATTTTTAGGTCAACAATAATTGACTACTAACAGCTCTCTTAATAAGACCCTTCAGGAATCAATGTGCTAAAAGACATCTTCACCTTTATTAATGGATATATTATGTAGGACCAAATACAGAACTGTACTACTATCAAGATAGATTATACTTATTCATTTCACTTCATCTACTAGGCCAGTAACTTTTGTCATAGAAGATTAAATTAGTTTGACAGAATTGGTTCCTTATGAAACCATATTTTTTTATTTAGCAATCTTATTCTTTACTTCAAAGTTATTTTGTTATTATTTTTACCAAGTATTCTTTCAAAAAAGCTTGAAGGTATTATTTATTAGGACATTTCTTTCCCTTTCTTACTTCACAGTTATTAGATTATTCCTGACAATGCATTCAAAAATGAACACTAAAGATCTTCAACTGTGCTAGAAGAGTAGGGAGGTACATATTAAATACAAATCATTCATTTAAGTACTGTAGTCTTTTACAGTGACCTCTGAATTAGTCTCACCAATCCAAGTTTCTTCCCTCTCCATCTTCCACACAACTACCATATCACCCCATTCCTCCATAAACTCCAGTGTCTCACTATATTGCCTATCATATAAAATAACAATTTTGCCTGTTTCTTTTTCCTTTTTAAATCTTTTACAGTTTGTCCCCGATCTATCTTTCTCACTTCATTTTGAATCTGATGGAATTGGACTTCACTCCTCACTCATCTCATAATTCATACCTTTCATGCTCTCTTTATACTTTACACACTTCACACAAGGTATTCCACCCTTATTTCTGTGCCTTTTCACTGGCTGTCCCCCACACCTAGAATGCTTCCCTTTTCATCTTTGTTTTATAGAATCCCTCACTTTCCTTCAAGACTCAGCTCAAGAACCACTTTCTTCATAAAGTGCTTCCTGATTCCCCCCTCACTGACATCTTCCTTTCTCTCTCTCTCTCTCTCTCTCTCTCTCTCTCTCTCTCTCTCTCTCTCTCTCATCTATCTCTCTAATCTATCTATCTATCTATTTATCTATCCATATGCATTGGAATGTATATATAATGTGTTCCTATATGCACATATATTATTTCCTCTAAAGTCCTTGAAATGAAGGATCCTTTTTTTGCTTATGTCCCTAGTACCTAACATATAATTGGCACTATCTAAATGTTTGATGATTAATTGACTACAAGTCTTTTCCTATTCAAGCTCATAATCCCACCTTTTTATTTTGGGTGCTGCCAATTCCTCTTTATAGTTCATTTAAAAATAAAAGTCAATAAAAGTATTTACAATTCCCCTTTTAGATTAATTCTTCTGAAAAGTCAAACTGGGCCATCTTTTGCCTCAGTTCTTACCTAGCCTTTAATTACTAAATGGATATTATCTCATCTTAAAAAGGCCAAGGTCTTTCACTGCATCTGGGCCCATCACCAGTTGTCCTGACCTATGTCTTGCTATTGGACTCTGGAATTCTGGAGGAGAAAATGATGGCTGATGGCTGATGGCTTCCCCCAGCTCTGTCTCACATAAATCCAATTCATTTGCAAGTTTTTTGATGATATTTCTTTTTCAAGAAAGAAAGTGTCACAGATTTAGAACTAAATAGAAACTTCAATACCATTTAGTTCAATCCCTTCTTTTACAAATAAGGAACTTGAGGCTCACAGAAATTAAGAGATTTACTTAAAGTCACAGAAATAGTAAACTAAGTATGAACTCCAGAATTGGGATCCAGATATTTTGACTCAGAAATCTATATTATACCATAACTGCTCATCTAAATGTCTTAGATCTATGATATAGATTGAAGCATATCCTTCATCATGACTTTTAGTCTCCATCCCTTCTCTGTACCTTTCAAACATGGTGGCAACAATGGACAGCAATGTCAAAGATCAGAACTGGCTTAGGAAATTCTTCAGAAAAAGCCTTTTGATGACTATTGCCATGTGTCTATTAATTTTTTTGTCAACACTACCTGAGGGCACTAAGAAGATTTTCCCTCCAATAGATGTTTATCTTTCTCCTTAAGGGTGCATGAGCATAAGAGTATATGTAATAAAAGGAGAAGCACCGTATTCTTTGAAGAATCAGAGCACAAATTAAACATTCATAGGATAATAATGAGCAGAACAGGGAACAGTAAGGAAACCACCAATCTTGAAGACAGGAAGACTTGGTTTTAAGGTATGCTTCTGACATATATTGACTGTATAACTCTGAGCAACTCATTTAACCACTCTGTTCTAGGTAACTCCAAGACTATTTCAGAGAAGGTACTGACTTCCACTGATGGAGTAAGTTTCTTCATTTGGGGGCTCACTATAAGAGGAATAGTAGAGCACTGAGCATAGAGTCAAGAAGATACATCTTCTTGAGTTAAATCTATTCTCAGATGCTTAATTGCTGTATGACCCTGGGCAAGTCATTTGACTCTATTTGCTCCAGTTTCCTCATCTATAAATTAAGTTGGAGAAGGAAATGAGCAACCACCCCAGGTCTTTGCCAAATGGAGTCACAAAGAGTCAAACATGAGTAAAATGATTCAACAACAACAACAAATTCCTAGATAGAGTGTTGAGTCTCAAATTAAGAAGACTTGAATTCAGATTGAGCCTCAGATACTTCCTAGCTGTGCGATCTTGCACAAGTTAGTTAATCTTTTAGGAAACTTCACTTCCTTAAATTGTAAAAAGGAACCTACCTCACAGGTTTTGGGGAAAGGATCAAATAAGAGAATATTTGTATGATGACTAGCACAGTGTCTGGCACACAGTAGGAGTTTAATAAATACTTATTTTTTTCCTTCTTTTCTCTCAGATAACGTGTTTATATTAGACTTTTAGTTCCAAGTACATTTGTATAAATAATCTCATTGGTTTCTCATAATAACTATATTAGTTAATCAGGTTTTTCTATAATCATTTGGCATTTCAGAGAAGAGATTAAATAATTTACCAAAAGTCACTTTCAAACGTGACATGGTTGATGGTTAGATGAGTTCACATCTTTGCAACTACCACATTATATAAAGCAACTCTTTCAGTATTTTATTCCTCATTGGTCTAATTTCAAAAAATCAAATTATGGACACTATCTCCCAGATTCTGGTAGCATCCAATGACCATCACGTGGCCAGAAGACCAGAATTAGCTACAGTATATTTGTGCATGATCTAAAATGGGCAATGGAGAATTTCTCTTATACATTAGCATGACTTTTCGGAATAAGGATGCCCTAGTCCCTTTGTGGAATAAGGATTCACTCTCTTCTATGTAGGGAACTGTATATCAACTCTCTCATTATACCTATATTTCCTAGCAGAAAGTGAAAGCCTGTACATAGATATACACAGTAAGCAGAGCAAGAAACAAAGAGAATAGAGATCTTGCAAAAGACAGGACTGGAACAAAAAAAGAGAGAGAGAGAGAGCAAAAGATACAAGAAAGAAGGAAAAAGCAAAGTTAAAACAAGGGTTTCAAACATGGATCAGTTAATACCTGTGCACTTGAACAGGTAGAAGGATTATGAACTTAGATTTGAGCATGCTGAGTCTGAGCTACTGCTGAGATACCTAGGTACAGATATACTTTAGAAGGATTACAGGATTACAAGTTTCAACTTTAAAGAGATCTTAAAAATCATCTAATACTACCTTCTATTTTACAAATAAGGAAACAGAGGCCCAGATAGTTTATGCAACCTACCCTCAGTCACACAAGTTGAAAATAGTAAATTTGATCCTACTACATCCTCTAATTCTAAAACAGTGTTCTTTCCACTGGCCCACAAAAGAGTAATCAGTACTTTACAACTATCATAGAGTCAAGAATTCCTTTGAATTTGACAACTAAATAATTATTGGGGACTTTAAAATTCATTTTCTAGAAAGTTGTGGGAATAGAAAATAATTATCAAGGATGTGAGGAGAGAAGGTATAGTTGGCAATTGGAGGTATTGTTGTTGAATCTAGTCACATTTTCCCAAATTTTAAGGTAAAGGCTAGAATAGAGAACAGATTGTATGGGTAAACAGAAGGCCATTTTTAGGATGGGGAGACCAAAGAATGTTTGTAGGCTTCTGAATGGGGTCAATGGAAAGGAAACTACTGAAATTCCATGAGAAAGGAGAAATAAGTAATGTTCATCAGCATTTTATCTTTCAGTCTTCTATGTAAAGTATTCATCTTCCAGTTACTGTCTCTTCCCAAAAACACTAGCCTGGAGATAGGTCAATAATCTAATTATTTCTACTGCTCATTCAGATTGGGGGTGAGGGGGAACTCTCCATTATCTACACTTGCTTTGAATGTTGCTAAAATGACATACATTCACTACAAAGTCTGTATCATAAAAAGATCATAAAAGAGGGGAAAGAATCCACATGGGCAAAAATGTTTGTAGCAGTTTTTTTTTATGGTGGCAAGGAATTGAAAATTGAGTAGACACGCATTAATTGAGGAATGGCTGAATAAGTAATGGTATATAAATGTAATATCAGGGATCCTCAAATAATGGCCCGTGGGCCAGATGCGACAGCTGGGGATGTTTATCCCCCTCACCCAGGGCTATGAAGTTTCTTTATTTAAAGGCCCACAAAACAAAGTTTTTGTTTTTACTATCATCCGACCCTCCAACAGTCTGAGGGACAGTGAACTGGCCCCCTATTTAAAAAGTTTGAGGACCCCTGTGTGGACTATAAGAAATGATGAGCAGGCTGATTTCAGAAAAGCCTGAGAAGACTCACATAAACTGATGTTGAGTGAAGTAAACAGAACCAACAGAACATTGTATACAATAACAGCAAGATTATGGATAATCAACTGTAATGGACTTGGCTCTTTTCAACAATGTGGGTGATGCAATGCAATTTCAATAGTTAACTTTCAGATTGGAAGATGCCATCTTCATTCAGAGAGAGAACTTTAAAATTATTTGTATATGTATAATTTATATCAGATTATTTGCTGTGTTGGCAAGTGGGAGGATATGGGAAAAAGCAAGAAAAGAATATTTGGAAGTCAAAATCTTACAAAAATGAATTTTGAAAGCTATCCCATGTAATTGGAAAAATAAAATGCTATTGAATAAAAGAACAAAATAAAATGGCATACACAGGAGAAGCAGTGGCAAGCTTATTTTACATTTGCCTTGTTTTATTCATTTATTGTTTATCCTACAGATTTTTTTTACCATTCTTTATTTCTACTAGTAACTTCTACATGCTTGTAACATATTATGAATTGAATAACTGCCAGAATTTCATGAAAGTTTATTCAAAGAAAAATATTCATCATGGCTTATCATGCTGAAGTATCATATAATTATATTTGTATGGCCTCTAAATAGGTATTACAATTAGGGCTTCGTTTCAACTAGAAAGAATTCTACTACTATATGGTCGATAAACTGTATTTTTAAGACACCTACAAAAACAGAACATGGTTGAAGAAATTAGAAACTAGGATAAGAGGGAAGTTAAAAAAAACAAAGGAAGAACATATAATGGCTTTTTACTATAACTTCTTTAGAGTAAGGGCTGTTCCTTACTAATCCTGGTCTCTTCCAGGCAAGTCACCAATTCAACAAGCATTAACACCTAATACATACGAGACATGTTGCTGAATGCTGAGGATACCAAAAAAAAAAAAAAAAAGGAAAAAAATATTAAAATAACAAAGCAGTCCTCCTGGGCTCAACATATAAACTTTGTATACTAGACAAATTCAGTAAAAATGTGGTGTATTATTTTTGATGAATTAAGTATTCCAAGTAAAAAAGGGAAGAGGTAATTTTCTACAGAACAATCCTCTGGTGATTGGAGAGGAAACCTACATTTGCCACTACTACCTATACCAACTATAAAATTCCTGCTACTTAAGGGCTACTCAACTTGAAATCTCAGAAATAGCAATGTCTGTTTTCCAGACTCATTGTTCCACTGGTCCTACTTTCTGAGCAGCCACGGATATAGAACAATCAAAAAGTAAGGTTATTGATTCCAGAGTTCTAGGTGCTAACAAATGGTTCAACATCAGAACTAATAATGTTTTTATTAATCAAAAGAAGATGTATTATGATCTAATTTATCATTTCCCACTAAGAATCACGGTATCTTGCCATCAGACTTGCAACTAAAACTTTCTCTATGTGTCGTCTCCCTCAGTACAATGTAAACTCTTTAGCAGGGACTTTCATCTTTGAATGTCTAACACTTAGCACAATGTTCTACATATAGTAAATACAAAATGAATGTTTTTCCCCTTTCCATTCATTCAGTGGGAGATAAAGGAATAAGTACATCAGTCATAAAGCAAGACTGATATAAAAACTAAAGTACTGGTAGGTCACTGGAATTTTTACAGCATGATAAGTCAGGAGTTAAGAATATCTTAAGTACTAAAAAGTTTACAGAGTGAGAAAGAACTTATTTATAGAGAAAATGGTATTTGCTGAACTAAGAAAATAAGTTTCAAAATAAGGTTTTACCAAGTGAATCAAGAGGAGGGATTTACTGGACCTTGCAAAATGTCTTGCACTTATGGCTATATAGTCTGAATTTCAAAGTTTTTGGAAAAGAAATATTCTCTTTTTAGAGGTACTAAAACTTTTAGTAAAGCATTTGATAAATTTTCCAATAATGTTTTTGTAGACAAAGTTTATATATATTGGAATAAGGATGGTACAGTAAAATGAATTCACTGCATACTGAACAAATTTATCTAAAGAGTAATGATTAATGGGTCATTATCAATTAGGAAAAACTTCTCTAGTTGACACAGGACTCCAAATTTTGTCCTATCCTTTGAAATGATTGGATGGTATACATATCAAATGTACAAATGACACAAAGTTGGGAGTGATTTTGCTACAGTAAAATATCAGATTACAGAATCGATCACAATTATATGAAGTAAGTATTTGACCTATGCTAGAACACTTATTAGTGATGTTATAGATAGAATTCATCTATGGAGGGTTAGACTAGATCACCTCTAAGATCCCTTTCAAGTTTAAGCTTTGATCTTTTTCATGACACTTCAATATTGAAATCCTTTCCAGGTCTAAATTATGTGATTCTCTGTTCCGCATGATATATTCTCTGGGTCAAGCATTACATAAGTTTTAGTTCCAGCCTGTGATTTCATCAGTATAGGGAATTGCTTATATGGAAGCTCCCTTCACTGATACTAATTGATAATTCATTTATAATTTATAATCCTTGAAAATTTTCTTTTCCCCCCAATAGATTGGGAGTGGAAGGGAGAAAAAGATATTGCTGAATTTGAAACAAGAGAATGAATTCATCAGAACTGACCAAATAAAGTTCACTTTTCCTAGAATTTGAAAGCAAATGTGAGATAGTCCTTCCAGGGGAAGAAAAGAAAGAGATTCTGCATGGCCTCTTTCTGACAATTTACACCATTCAGAGAGTGAGGAATAGATTTTACGTTGGTGCTCTGCTCCTCTCAGCAATGTCAAACAATAGATTTGCACTGATTGGTTGAAAAAGTTTCTAAGTGAGTCTTCTTCCTCCATGTTTAGATGAAGAGTTCTTAACCTGGGATCTATAAACTTTAAAAATGTATTTTTTTATAATTGTCTTTTAATGTAATTGGTTTCCTTTATAATCTTATGCATTTTTATTCATTGAAAAACATTATTTTGAGAAGGGTATCCATAGACTTTGCCAACTTGCCAAAGGGAGTCATAATACGACAAAAGATGAGATAATAATGATTAACATTTATATATCACTTATCATGTGCAAGGCACTGTGCTAAATGCTTTACAACTACAATCTCATTTGATCCTCATAATAACTCTGGGAGGTGAGTGTTCTTATTATCTTCATTTTGCAAATGGGAAAACTGAGGCAAAGATAAGCTAAAAGACTTGTCCTGGGCCACACAACTGGTAAATGGCTGAAGCTAGGTTTGAATTCTAGTATTCCTAACTTTGGACCCAAGGCTCTCTGTCTACTCAGTCACCTAGTTGTTCTGGTTTGATCAAATGATTTCTGCATTTGAGAATAAAAATTGATTTGAATAGTCATTTTTGTCTTTGTTTGGAATTCTAATTTTTTAATTTATTTTGAATTGGATTTTTATTCAATATTGAATGAATGAATGAAATTGAATTATTTATAATGAATTGGAGATTAAACCAGAGTAACTGGATGGCCCAGTAGTTAGTGTTACTTCTGAAATCAGGAAGACTCATCTTCCTGAATTTAAATTTGGTCTTAGGCACTTACTAGCTGTTTCATCCTAGGCAAGTCATTTAACTTTACTTGCCTTAGTTTTCCCATCTATAAATTAAACTGGAGAAGGAAATAGCAAACCAGTCCAATATCTACCAAGAAACTTCCAAATGAGATTGGGAAGAGTTGGATGTGACTGAAAACAACTAAACAACAACAGAAAATTTTCAAATATTTTTATCTCACACCCCAATTTCTCCCCATTACTTCATTCTTCTACAAAATTAAAAAATGCTAGAACTTATCAGAAGACTTTTGGACACCCCAGAACTGCCAGCAATGTCAGAGTTGGCATAATTGTGGCCTACAAAAGGGGTCTCCAAGTAGATTTCAGGGGGACCTATGAATTTCAATGAGGAAAAGATGCATGTACATTTGTATATATAATCTTTATTTTTATATGATTATTTTCCCCTTTGCAGTATTAAAATATATTCCTATGTAAATACTATTTATTTAAAGCTTTGTTTACTTCCAGTCAAGCCTGCATCAGTATTCTTCTCCTTCCCTACCCTATCCTTATTTCCCTAAGGCAAGAAGGCTTTATTGGATCAATATTCCTAGTCCCTTACAAGGAAACAGAGAAATAATAGGGCAGAGAGTATATTTCATTCAACTCAATAAGAACAAATTTAGTGTCTAATAGATAAAAAGTAGTTTGCAAACTCAAGCTGCTTTATGTTAGCCATCATTATTATTATCCTAGCTTGACATTTTATACATTATTATTTTTGTTTCTTTGTTTGTTTGTTTGTTTGCCAGGCACCGTGATAGATCTTGGGCAATATAAAGACAATAATGCAATAATCCCTGGTGTCAAAAAGCTGATGATACACTCTACTGTTGTAAAACATCACGTATATATACACATACCTATCCATGAATATTTGTGTATGTATAATGTATGCATGTATATTTGCACATACACACACTCATATAAAATATAGAGTAATCCCAAAGTGGTTGTGCAGAGAACTCCAATAAGAGAAAGTTCACCTATATGAGGTGTCACCTGAGCTTAGTTTTACAGTCAAGTTAGGGATTCTACAAAACAGAGAAAGAGAATATTCCAGGCATGAAGGACAGGCTGTGAAAAATCAAAAAAGAAAATAGAATGTTGTGTACAGAGAAGAGCAAGGAAGGTTGATTACCCTGGAACATAGTATATAAGGGGGAATAATTCATGAATCTGAAAGGACAAGTTGAATGATTTTAAATACCAAATAGAAGAGTTTACATTTTATCCTAATAATAATAGGAAACCCTTGAAACTTCTTGCGTTAACAAGGGGACAATGGGAATTATGCTTACTGTGTGCTAAAAGTTGAAAATACAAATACAAAGCAACAAATACAAATACAAATACAAAAAAAGCTTGTATTCTATTGGGAAGACAACAAGTAAGAGCGGAGTGGTATCTTGGTTTGGAAAGATATCAGCATAAGGGGAGCCATTTTCAGTAATCATGAAGTATTGATTATGGTTACTGTATATATATATATATATATATATATATATAATATATATATTTAATATATATATATATATATATATACCTATAGAGAGAGAGAGAAAGAGAGAGAGAGAAAGAGAGAGAGAGAGAGAGAGAGAGAGAGAGAGAGAGAGAATGGTCACAGATCTAGAAAGGGGAGTGGGCAGAAGGAATACAAAATAGCTGACTTTTGAGAAGCTATCAAGAAGTAAATAAAGCATGGCTGGGGTGCCTAGAGATAATAGGCAGTCATTGATCACTTGGGGGTGAAGGAGAGGATGCCATGGCAGAAATTCCTTCACTGAAATGGTCTCATGCTCCAAAACCTATTTTCTGGGCCAAGGATTTGGCTTCATGAGAAGGGAAGTGACATGATCAGAGCAGTTATGAGAATATCAATTTGGCATCTATATTGAGGAGAAATTGGAGAGGGGACAAGAGGTGAGGAGATAAATTAGAACTATGGCTACCGTGATAGTTCAGGGAAGTTGATAAAGGCCCAGATTAGTGAGGTGGCTGAATGTGGAAGTAGAATCTTCAGAAGTTGTTGACCGATGTGAAGTGAGACCGAAGTCTTGCCTATAGCTCCAAGTTTGTTGAACCTTTGTGACAGATTCACCTGTCAGGTGAGGCTGGATTAGGAGGTGCTGGGGGGAGAGAGGGAATGAGTTCTCTTGAGGATATGTAGGGATGTCCCAGTGGAGACGTCCAGAGGTTGGTTGGAGATGTGGGACTGAAATTCAGGAGAAACATAAACTCTTCATGTACAGATTTGGGAGCCATTGGAAAGAGATGATAAGTGAATCCATGGAAGATGATTTAAATGACAAAGATAAAGTGTGTAGAGAGAAAAGACTTGGAACAAAGCCCTTGGAACTCTTATGCATGAGGGGTGGAACCTGAGTAATCATCCAACAAAGGAGAATCTGGATTATATTTTTTTTTTCATTGATCTCACCAGCTCCCAGTGATTCAATTAAAATTACTATGTGAATGACTCACAAATCAATAAATCCAGCCTCAGTCTCTCCCTTAAGTTTCAATCCAGCATCACCAATTCCTATTAAACATTTCAAAATTTACATTATGTAACTGTCTGAAACTCATGTTTCCTACAATATAAATTTCAATTATTTTGTTTATTTTTTCAAGCTCTTTGCAGCCTTTGCCCAAACTATTTTTCCAGCCTTTTTGGACCTCATTATCTTCTCCTTCACACCTAACCAGACTGGCCTTCTCCATTTCCCCCTTTGCACTGTCCATGAGTTCTCCTTACATCCAACTTATAGATTAAAAGAAGAAAGTGCTAGACCTGGAGTCAGGAAGATTTGACTTCATACAAATATTTTAGTATTTGCATGACTTTGGACAAGTCACTTAAGCTCTGTCTCTATTCAGCTTCCTCGGTTATAAAATGGATATAAATAACTTCTATCTCCCTCAGCATTAATGTGAGGATAAAATTCAAAGGCCTTAATGAAACTCTTAAACTCTATATAATTAGTGGCTATTATTATTATCTTCTTTCAAGATACAGCTCAAGTAATCTATAAAGTGGAAACTTTCTCAATCTTCTCAACTGCTGGTGCCTTTCAGGCCAAACTACTTTCTAATTAATTACTTTGTATTTATTCTCTTTATATTCATTCTGTATATGCTCACATATGTCACTGCTGCCTCCCATATTTGAATATATATTCTTTGCAAGGAGGGATTGTTTTATTTACTTCATGTATATCCTCAGTGCATAATCATACTTAATAAATAAAATAATAATATAAACAAATAAATAAATGAGAGGTATTTAATAAATGCTCCCTGATTGGTTGATTAGGACAAAAACAAAGGGCTTTGTTGTTTTTTCTTCAGGTTTGGAGATATCTGGGCATATCTGCAAGCAATTGGGAAGGAAGTAGCAGATGGAGATAGACTAGCAAGAGTAAGGGAATAATCAAATGACCATCACAGAAAGGAGGTGGGAGGAAATGGGATATAGAGTCTAGCTAAAGATGGGTTGATCTTGACAAGGATCTGGGATTAAAATAAAAGAAGAGGGCAGTGTTTCAAGGTGGCACTTTTCAGAAAATTTAAGCTGCAAAAGTGTGAAGAGGCAATTCTTAAGACATAAGCTCAACTTGCTAAGTAAAGTAGGGCAAAGTCCCTACTGAGATGCAGAGAATGAGGTGGTAAAGCAAATGGCTCAATAAAAGGAAAGAAGATTTAGAACAGAAATTGTGGGAAAATGGACCATAAGAGAAGAGCATGAGGATTACATGCTGTGGTGAGGACCCAATTGAAACTTGATAACTGGTGGCAGCTAGGTAGCATAGTGGTGGCAACTGAAGTCAGGAGGACCCGAGTTCAAATCCAATTTAATTGGATTAAGACACTTAATTCCTCCTGGCTGTGTGACCTTGGGCAAGTCACTTAATCCCAAAAAAGAAAGAAAAATCTGATGACAAAAAAATCTATAATGGACCCCATCAATAACATTGGGAAAATTTTTACTTTTTTCTGCACCTGCTCAGTAGATTATGAATAGGAATAGAGCAGGTAGAGATGATAGGGTCAATTTAGAAATGGATGAGAATGTCTTGGTAATAAAATCACATCCTCTGAGGCTTGAGGTTGGTATGGATATTTAAATGAGGAAGAGAAAGTAGAGGGAATGAGAAATAAAAGCTTCCTTTTCTCATGTAAAAATACAAGCAATTAAATTTTGTCAAGAGGGTACAGACAGACCTAACGTAGAGATTTATATTAAAATTAGGAAATGTTGTTACATGACATTTTGTTGTGGTTGTATATATTATATGTGCGTATACATCCATGTGATTTTTATAAAAATGCATATTTATACCAATATACATAATTATTACCATTAATTGGGGGCTTCAAAGGTTCTACTTAACATACTCTTTTTCATTATCATTGTCCCAAACAAATGGATGAATAATGACTCATTTCAAATCAAATTGAAACTAAATGGAATTCTTAACTATCTATCATCTCTACCTTAATACATTATGTTTCTATAGCATTTTCATATATATAACACATACAACAACAGTGTCACATAATAGTGTCTGTTATTATTTCCATATAAAACATAGAGAAACTAAGGCATTGAAGTTAAAAGCATGTTCAAATTCATATAATAATCAATGGAGTTAGGACAAAAATCTAATTCATTTGAATTACAAATAATCTTATACCAATTTTTCATCTTTCTGAAGAGATGGAGTCTTCTTCTTTCCAGCTTTCTTTTTTCTACCAATGCATGGATATTAGACTTGGAATATTTCTCAATAAGGACAGTTAAACCAAAATGGTAAAAATTTCATTTTCTGCTATATTAGACTATCTAGGTTGTGGTTGGTCAAGATCCAATGCTGTAGAGCAAGATTTAATCAACACAAAACCTAAGCTATACATTTTTAGTACATGTTTTTGCTAAATTTGGTTTCAACGTCAAGAAAAAAATACTGTAGGATTCTATGATTCACAACCAAGTGACACCATTCTCTACTCTCAAGCCATCTTTTTGACTACCTTACCAATCTCTTTGTCCTATACATATATCCTTTCTATACCCACAACTACCACTACCATCCCACTAATCCTAGAACCTTGATCAATATTTATAAGGGACCTGTCAATCTATTCCTCTATGGCTCTGTTCATTATATTACATAACCTTCTAGATCAAAGTGCTCTTTCTTGGCCATTGCTATACAAGGTGTTGTCTGTCTCTATTAGAATATAAGCTTCATGAAGACAACAATTATCTTTGATTTTATATTCTTCTCTCCACTGTTTAGCTCATTGCTTGATACATAGTCAATGATTAATAAGTAGGGTTTTCCTGCTCAAAATCATTTACCAGAAAAATATGGGTGCAAGGCAAAATGGAAGAGAATAGGCTGACCTATCTGTTATAATGGACTAGTACAGTGAGTTTTCTGAAGATTAAAGGAGAGAGAATTATAGATAGAAATAGTCTGTGACACATTAACAACTACATGCTTTACATCAAAAAAGCATAGAAGATATAAATGAATAAAACCTTTATTAGGTGTTTACTATGTAAAACAATGGGCTAAGTACTGGGGATACAAATTAAAAAACAAGGCAGATTCTGGTCTCAAGGAGCTCACATTTTTTCCCTCCCTAAGTCCTTTTATTTTTAAAATAGAGTTTTGATATCTAAACAAGGAGAACAAAAACAGAGAAATAATACTGTAAACAAATTGCCTTCATGAATAGCAATGAAACATTTGAATTCAAATTGTAGGAAGAAAATATGTATTATGACCAGTGAGATTTATACTAAGAATGAAGAGCTGTTTCAATGTTAGGAAAACCACCAGAATAAATGACCAATGCAAATAACAAAACAAACAAAAATCATGAGATTTTATCAACATATGCAGAACAAAAGCTTTTGATAAAATATAACACTCATTCATATTTGAAAACACTAGAAAGCATAGGACCCAATAGAAACGTATTAAAATGATACATGATATCTTTTAAAAATTAAGAGCAAACATTATTTTTTTCAGGGTTGTAACTTTTTAAAATTTTTTCCACTTTTTTTGGTGCATTTTCTTTTTTTAATTATAGTTTTTTATTTTTTAAATATATAGATGGATGATTTTTGACATTCACCCCTACAAAGCCCTGTGTTCTAAATTTTTTGCTCTTTCTAATTTTCCACTCCCTCCCCTAGATTGAAGTGATTCAATATATGTTAAACATGTGCAATTCTTCTAAACATATTTCACAAATATCATACTGTACAAGAAAAGTCAGATGAGAAAGGAAAAAAATGAAAACAAAAATAAAATGCAAGCAAACAACAAAAGGAGTGAAAATGCTATGTTGTGATCCACATTCAGTTCATTACCACAGTTCTCTCTCCGCAGTAGATGGCTCTCTTCATCACAAGACCATTGGAACTGGACTGAATCACCTCATTGTTGATAAGAGCCACGTCCATCAGAATTAATCATAATATAATATTGTTGCCATGTATAATGATCTCCTAGTTCTGTTCATTTCACTCAGCATCAGTTCATTTTAAGTCTCCCCAGGCCTTTCTGAAATCATCCTGCTGATCATTTCTTATAGAACAATAATACTCCATAACATTCATATACCACAATTTACCCAACCATTCTAAAACTTATGGGCATCCATTCAGTTTCCAGTTTCTAGCCACCACCAAAAGGGCTGCCACAAACTTTTTGCACATGTGGGTCCCTTTTCCAAAGAGCTCAAAACCTAATGGAAGACTTTTCTACATGAAAGATTTCATCTACAAGTGAGATGAAAAGAACTCATGGTCCTTCAGGTACAGAAACAAGACTTAGATAATACTTCTTCCTTAATGTCATTTCACTGAAAAATTCCTTTCACTTCCTATTATTGAAACGTTTGACAGTGTCAAGGCCTTTGGTAATAAGCATCCTGGGTTTGCTTCTCCAGAATGATGGCTGTGAATACCAAGTTGGAAGCATCCCTATTCTGAAGATTCTTGGGTTCAAGGTCCTGAGCTATCTCCATTAGGATAGGGGCTGGTCGAAGTGGTGATTAAGGGTGGGAGGAGTGATCTACCTGCACATGCTGCCTCCTGGCTCTCCCTTAGGGTTTTCCTGCTTCTTCAATGAACCTATCCTGTGGTTGGTAGTTGGTTGGCAGTTGATGGGGATGGCTGGCCCTTTCTCCCTAGGAACAGCCTGCTGCTTTTCTTCCTTGGAGTCCTATGCTTTAATAATTACATCAATAGAGAAATATAGAACCAGAAGAAGAGGTGAACTCTTGATGTAAGAAGAAGGAAGAAAAAATATGATCAGTCTTCATGGCTTTCATACTGTGTCAAGAGATCTAGGAAAAAAATCCTCAAACATTAAGAACATCTCAGTTTTTAAAAAGGACCCATAGAAGAGCCATGGAGGAAGAGAATTCATTGATGAGCTGTAATCTTCCCTCTTGGAGGAAATACCTACATCTATGAGATCACAGAACCATAGAAATCCTGAACTGAGTCAGAAATTGCTTCTCATTTTTATTAGGTTCAGAAAGTCCTGTTAATATATATTCATAATACACTAAGTCCAATTAATAAATGGACTTCATTTTTCTTGTATTTTGAAGGTTAAATTCAGTCTGTTGGGATAATGTATGGAGCAAAGGTATACTTAACATTGTAAATCACCACTTTACTCTACCTTGTACCATTTCACAGAACTTCATAGAACTAAATAGAAAACTATAAACCATAGAAAATAGAACCAAGTTCTTCTTTTAATCATACATATTTTCAAATTGGATTTAGAACACTCCCTGAACTAATGGGTCACTGAAAGAACTAAAACCTCTATTACCCCAAAAAGCTCAAGCCACCATGAGCATGTGGTGATTTCTATTCTGATACCAGAAGATAGACAGTAGGAAAAAAGGTCCAGCACAACATAAATGGGACAAGGTTTTGGCTAATGCTTAAAGAACTAGTCATGAGGCTAAAAAAAGGCCTGGGTGAATAAAAACCCAGGTGAGCCATGTAAGATTTGGAAATAGCTTTTTTACTGACTCAAAGGGAGGGAAGGAAAGGCAAACTGACCCATCTTGTTTTGCTGCTGGGTCTTTTGTCCATTTTCTTTCTTAAACTTCACAGTGAGAGGGGACAGCTACAAGGAGCAGCGGGAGCTAGAGATAGCACAAGAGAAAGGCCCTATTCAAGAGAGTTCAGTCCTCCCTGTTGGAGAACTCTCCACAAAGGAAGGACAACAAATGTGGACTTAAAAGGAGAAAAAGAAATGTGTACAACAATCCGCCTCCTCTAAGGAACCTTTGATAGGCTGGTTCTTACCTGCTGCTTTATCCCTTATTCTTCCCAAGTTAACTGCCTCTAGCTGCAGCAACTGTTTCCTGTAAGAACCTGTGCTGAATAACTATGAATATGGATCTCAGGAATGGATGGAGCATTCAGTGAGCGCTAAATCAGGCCAGGGAAAATAACTACCAAAAAGGATTCATCTCTGAAATGTCATCAATAGGTTATGATGAATAATATGGGTTGGGAATCAGCTGAATTCCAAAGGCCTTAATGATCACCTCACATTGTAACTAAGATGATGATTCAGTTAATGGCCATTTGGGTCATAAAGGACCTAATAAAGAAAAAGAAAAGGTAAAAAAAAAAGCCTCTGATGATATTGTAACAATTTTGTCCAAAAGGGAACTTCAGCTTTTAAAACTATCCATTCAATAGACATCAACTTTGAAAATAATTCTATTCTCCATCCCTCGAAGGTTAGATTAACTAGGTCACTTAATTGTCTTCCCCTTCCTATCTGGCATCCTCCTTTTGCCTTTCATAAAGTATGTGTACTTCCACTTGTAGTAGGAAGAACTAAATAAATGAAATAAAAATCAGATTAATTTGGCTGCCTTTTATAACAGCTATAGAAAAAGATCTGTTAAGAGGAGAAAGTTGAAATTTATGAACTTTAGTCTTTATAGTTCAGTAAGCCTTTTGATTTTGGCATAAATGACAGTCTCATTAATAAATTGAAAATATAGTTCAGAATGGGATTATCAGTCTTTTAGAGGGGGCCTGCTGCATCTTCATTATTCACTCTGGAAATGGAGGTAGGAGAATAGTTTGGAAATTAACATCTCCAGTGGTCTTGGGTTTTCACAAACAAAAGATTTTTGCCCTTTAAATATAGGTCGCTAAAGCTATTTCAGAGACAGGGCGTATTGCAAAGATTATATGAGAGATCAAGTTTAGTGAAAGGAAGTGAGATGAGAGTAGTCTGCAAAAAAAAATTGAGGCTTTAGGAAAAACTCATCACTGGGAGAAGGGCAAGAGTTGTTACACAACAATTGCCCTCAGTTAAAGAAAATCATAAGAATTGTTGTATATTCCTGAGTCAGGAAGGTACCAACCCTGAGAAAAGTTTTAGGATGAGGCTATGGTGAAGGCATGATGCTTTTGAATTTCAAAGCTGGAAATAGATCTAGGAGGGAAATAATTGAAGGAATGAAATGCTCAGCCTAAAAGAAAGATTGAGGGTGAACAAGATAATTGTTTTCAAGTATTTTATGGCCTAGTATAAGGAAGAGGAATAGATGAGGTGCCAAAGATCAGAGCTGCAAAGAAGGCAAAATTAGGCTTGATGTAAGCATAAAACTTCCTAATAACTAAAACTATTCAAAAGGGAAATGAGCTGCCTCTGGAGTTAGTGGGTTTTTTTTTTCCTCATTGGAAGTCTTTTTTTTTAAAGGATAAGCATTCTCCTTCTATGTTATGAACTGAATTTTTCTTCAGGTATGGTATACATTAGTTGATCCCTCAGATCTATTCCACCTCTGAGTTTCTGTGAAATAAGAATCTCAGTATCCATGAGTCTCTTTATCTCTGTCAGCAAAATGGGAATCATCATAATAATATTTGTTTCCCCTGAGAGCACAGAACTCAAGATTGACTTCATCAGTTCTCTCCTTTGAGCTCAAACCTTAGTGAGTTTCCAAGGAAACACTGTGAAAGATACTGATATCAAGAAACTGTTGCATACCCATCTGTTTTGTATATTTTCCCTTGTTCTGACAACCTTCATTGTTCGGAGAAGAATGACTTCTCAGATTTCAAAACACACAAGATGGCTATGCATCTATTAAATTAGAGTAACTACTGTCAACATAGCATCATATATTCCAGGGACACCAAATCCTTTCCAAGAGGTACTCAGTTTTACACAAGATAACCAGATTTCCAAAGTGCCATGTCTATATTCTCCTATGCTGAAAATTCTTTTAAGAAATTATCGTTCTCTTGTTAGAGTTGATGCTGGAAATAGTGTTACTTATAGTTATTTTGCCAGTGTTTACCACTTTATCTTCTCTATGTTTACTAGGACCAATCACTTATTAAAAGTAGAAATGGAGCTATATCTATTTGGGTTAATAATTTTCAGATCACTACAGAATCCAGCAGACAATCAGATGGCACAATTGGTAAAGCACTAGGTTTGGAATCAGGAAGATTTTTCTTCCTGAGTTCAAATCCAATCTCAGATACTTACCAACTGGGCAAGTCACTTAATCCAATTTGCCTTAGTTTCCTCATCTATAAAATGAGCCCAAGAATGAAATGACAAATCACTTCAGTATTTTGGGCAAGAAAGCTCCAATTGGAGTCACAGTAAGTTGGACCCAATCGAAGCACACATTCCAGCATAGTTGGAGTCTCTACTCCATTAGCTTGGGAGAAGCCATGGATGATAGATAGGTTGTGGCTGGTCTCATTTCATTTCTTTAAATTTATTGACAGAGGGAGCAATTTACAGGAGGCAATAACAAGGGCAAAGGCAGAAGGCATTCCTTTATGCAGTTTCCAGTAAACACTCTCAAGGAATTTATATGAATATTTTGTTGTTATTCAGTTAATCCTTTATGATTTCATGAACCACATTCTCCATGTTTTGTTTTGTTTTGTTTTTCATACAGGCTGTTTTTAGGGCTTTTTTGGCAAAGATATTGGAATAGTTTACTATTTTCTTCTCTGGTGGATTAAGGCAAACAGACATTAAATAAATTTTCCATGGTTATACAACCAAATTAATAATCTAAGGCTGATATGAACTCAGGTCTTCCTGACTCTAATATCTACTGATCCAGCTAACTGGTTCCTTTATATGGATAAAGCAGAAGATTAAATCTTCTACATTATGGAGATAAGCAATTCCATTTACAGCATTTTATGCCTTTTGATATTGTCATGGTTTTTTTTTTAACTATGAAACTTCTGAGAGATTTGACTTCTAGCTGAAACATAGTATTTGTAATGGAAAAATATAATAACAGTTCTTGCATTATCTACACCCCACAGGATTATTGAGGAAAGGTCTTGGTAAGCCTTAAAATGCAATATTGTTATTACTAAATATGCCTTTAAAGAATCTGTTATTTGAGTATGTATTTGGAAATATTCTATGAAAGATGACCATGATCTGTCCTTGGAAAATCTTTGTGTACTCTTTTTAAAATGTTAGAATAATTAATATCTCACAATTACATCTCATCATATCCACTTCTAGGTAGCTTCTACAATCACTTTTGAAGGAAGTAGTTTTTATCATAAACTGTCATAAGAAGCTTGGATTTAAAGGAGAAGACAACAAGCTGTAATAACAAGCTGTAATACATAGGGAATATGTAGCTAAAACCATAAATAAAATTTCTGTCTCGTTGAATTGGCTTGAGTATGTAATCAGGGCCAAGGACATCCTGGAAATGAGGGATGGAGAGCAGAGCAGGGAGTCAAACCAAAAGTAAGAAAAGCTGAGAGCATTATCAAAGTATGGAAAGATGACTGAGATTAAAGCCTGAATCTGGCTATAAGGAACACAGAAAAACAACCAGAGGATGACAAAGAAATACTCAGGTATCAACATTGGTTGTTCCATTAAAGATCATTGGACAATCAAAGGAAAAAAAATAGCGGTATAGAGGGAATAAAGGGGCTCAGAAGGGACTGTATAGGCCAACTGAATCACTCTATGAAAACAAAGATGATAATCTAATATCAACAGAAGTGTTCACAAGATTTTTTTATAATAAAGTCCAAGATTTCATAATATAGTTTATAATATAATAATAATAGTTATAAAATATATAATATAATTATAATAATAATAGTTCATAATATATTTTATAATAAAGTCCAGAGCATTACACTGGGCTTTAATTCTCATTAGAGTTTGAAACCATATTTACAAATGACTCTGGTCCATAGTCACTCCCTCTCAAGGACTCAAAGCACTCAGAATTTATGCCAGTCAATGAATAATTATCAGGCTACCTCCCGGTAGAGCCCATCTGACATAGCCAGGTTATGAGAAGACTTGCTACCACTAGGAATATTTTCTCCACCTTTTTGTACTTCCCTCATCATGGCTTCCTGCAGCTTTCGATCACTCAGAACTCAACCAGGCTACTTGAGTGTTCATAGGTCCTACATAAGTTGGGAGTCACCAACTCTATTTTTTCCAGGAACATGGAGGACTATCAAGTCTTCCAGCTGCTCTCCTTTTAAAGATCCCTGGAAAACTGATCCAATAAAATAATCTATAACAAAAATATAACCCCTGGACCTCATCACCCATCCTGAAACTGTAGCTTTAAGGTTTCCTAACCTTTTCTTCTTTCCTGCAACTGAATTTTTGAGGTATTGTCTTTACTCAATTGGAATGGGAATTCCTTGAGAGCATGGGCTGTCTCACTTTCTGTATTTATATCCTAGCACTTAGTACAGTGTTTGGTATCTAATAAGTACTTAATAAATGTTTTTAATTAATTCATAATACTGTTTATCATTTTAACTCAAATATAATGATTATGCTGAAGTTTTGTAGTGGTTTAAAATTTATGAAGCACTTTCCTCACACAGTGCTGTAAGGTAGATAGTGTTAGTCCATCATTCCCATTTTATACCAAGGAAATCAAAGCACAGAAATACTTAAGTGGTAGCTATAAAGAGATTATTGGGTCTGGAATCAGGAAGACATGAATTCAAAGCTCATCTCAGGCACTTACTGATTGCATGACTTTAAGCAAGTCACTTGTTTCTGTCTACCCCAGTTTAGTCAAAAATTGTAAGGATCAAATGAGATAATATATTAAAGCAGTTAGCAGAGTGCTTGACACATAGTAGGCATTATATCAATATGTATTTCCTTCTCTTTCCTCTCTTCAGATTCCCCACTCCCCAATCTAAGTGATTTGCCCAGGGTAAAAGCTAAAAAGTAGAATTCAGAAATAGAACCCAGATCTAGACTTCATGATTCTGAAACATGTCCAGTGCCCTTTCTACTACTGAAATGTAATAAAAGCAATAACACTCACTTTGCTAAACATGATTCTTCTAAGATTCCTACCCAGAAGACCTGTTGGGTCTTGATTGATCTAATTACCCTGGTTTTATTACTTCTCACTGACTCCCACATTGCCATGCGATCTATTGTAAAGCTGGACATACTTATTTCATATCCCCTCTATTGGCTTTCTCAATCTTTGGTTTATTATTGGTCTAGGACTATTCATATCCCAGTCATAATAGCTAATCATACTAGGTTCTTTCCTCCATATAATTTTCTAATCTCCGACTATTTTTTCTCTTTTCTTCAAATCAGGACATCTTTTCTCCAATATCCCCAGGTCCATTGGAAACTATTTCTAACTGTCATTTACTATGGGACATTTAGTTTTAAAGGATGACTCCAGGATGTCAAGCTTATATGTTAATATATTCCTGATTAAGGACTTCTGCTACCATGACAACCAGACAGCAGCAGCCACAGCAACAAAAATGGGTGCTTCTACTTTAGCCAAATTCATTTTAGCGCAATTGCTAAGCTTTCTTTTTTTCATTATTAAGCCTTCACCATAATGTCATCAGAAAAAAATACACTAGAGTCTCTCAGTTAATTCCACCTATGTGACTTTCTAAAATTAAAAAAATAGGTCATAAAGATCTTATGACATCCAGGAAAATATCAAAAAATCTTCAATTTAATGCACATGAAAATCTTTTATAAAGACCTAATAAGGGCATCTCTTTTTTCTTACAACAATGTTAATGTATTGAGTAATAAAAAGTTAGAAACAAAAAAGGAAACTATAATGTAGAATATAATCACAAAGTGGTTTGTCTGATCATAGAACCTCAACATCTAGCCTACATGCTTCCAGTCAAGTTAACCTTTTGTAAAAATTAATTTTAACAATTACCTCTAATATGGACACCAAGCTTTAATTCTTTCTTATTTCCAAAGTATAATATAGGGATTTAAGGGGATGCAGACTTATTTGTTAGCTATCTGGCAGAAAAACTATGTGCTTATCCACAAATGTCTACCTGCATGTTAAAAAATAGTTCCTGAAATGCCTATTTAGGGCAGTGAAATCCTTCCATAATGTTGTTCCACCTGGAGCAATGTTAGTGCTGAGTTTTCTTAGGTGATTTAGATGTGGCAATGAGAGCTTAGCTTTGCCTAAGTATAAGAATTCAGAATGATTTTTAAAAGGTCCAGCTCTTATTCTTAGATGGAACCTCATAGCAAGCATGAAGGGATGACAGCAACATCACACCTAGAAATGAGAATTCTGAGAGGTGACTCTATGATCAAGAGTCCAGAAGTCTTACAGCTATTATGGAGTAACTGCACCTACATATAAAATCTAGTGAACTTTGATTTTATGCTTTGAAGCTTACTATTATAGCCTATATCCTATTGTTGTAGAATGCTACACCAATTTATCTCCCATTGTCCTAATCCTACACAACCAATGTACCTATACAACCTGAGGTCATGTTGCTCTCATCTCCTGGACTTCAGGTCAGTTTCTCAGGGAATTCATACTTCTTATTTATTCCATCATGCTATCTCCTGCTATCATCCTCAAGAACTCCATTTTGATGAGACAGTTCCTCAAATTTTCCACTTTCTCAACCATAACAACCTGTTTTTCTTACCCCACTTCACCCATACATAGGCAGCGACACATTTTAGACCTCATCATTCCTTGGAATTGTACCACTTCCAAAATCCTAAACTTTGAAATTTCACTCTTTCACCCCATGTTTTCATGTCTTTCAATGTATCCTTTTTCTCCAAGTTCTCTTGCCTCAATACCCATCCTTCATCTGAAAATTGGCCATTCTAATGACTTCAATAAGAACTGCTTTCCAAATTCATAAAGGTTCTACAAATCTTGAGCCTTCCTCAGAACCTAGACTAGTGTCTTGAACACAGTATGTACTTAAAGAATGTTTCTTGGAACATTTCCTAATATGGTATCTTTCTCTATTCTTTCCCCCTCTTTTCCTCCCCCCCCCCTTTGCTTTAAGAAAATTCCCTAGAGGTTCTTAATCAGAAATACATTAATATCAATCCTGACATCCTGAAGTCTATCACTTATACATGGATAACACTCAAATCTCTCCTTCCACTGCTTACATTCAATCTACAATCCTTCTAAAAACAAAAACACCAGTTCAGGCAATCCTTATCGTTAAAATTCCTTCTGAGGCTTATTAATATTGTGCTTAAACTCCTTCATGACTTTGGATGGGCATCTAACTGGCTCAGTGGATGGAACTTTGACCCTGGATCCAAGATCTGAGTTTGAATCTGGTCTTGGACCCTTACTCCCTGTGTGACCTTGAAGTCACCTGAGCACAGTTTCTTCAATTATAAAAGGCAAATCAATAATAGCCCCTATCTCACAGGGTGGTTGTGATGATCCAATATAGGGAGTTAAGCTTTTGTTCTGGAGGGCACAGGAATTAAGGGTTTGAATCTCTACTATATAGTTAGTTAGCTAAGCATAGAAGCTTATAAGAGAGAACTAGAGGTTAGGCTAGTGACTGTCTATACCTATGGTTATGAGTGATTTCCAAATAGGCCCTTCCCAAGTGTAATGAATCATTTTGGGGAAGCATTAATTAAAACCAACTAAATTACCAGCTAACTTTGAAAGTGTGCAATTATTAATGAAAAGGTCAGGTTAATTCTCAAAGAAGATACAAACAATGAACCTAAGAGAAGATATTCATGAGATATGTAGGCCATCCAATCTTCCTCAACGAAATATCAAGACACGCATAAACAGATTTCCACCATACTTATTCAGTCTTTTCTCCCACTCCTCTCCAACATAAACTCTCTGACTCAGGCTTGGAGCTGAAAGACAGTTTTGAGGTCATCTTATGCAATCCTCTCATTCTACAAATAAGGAATTTGAAACAGGGAGAGATGGGGACTTAGCTAGGGGCACTCTGAGAGGCAGCGATACAGTCAGAACTGGAGCACAGATAATTTTACTGTGCTCCACATAGCATGTCCATTTTCTCTTCCCTGTCCTTATACCAGCTGTTCTGATTACATCATATGCCTACCTCAGCCTACTCCAATCTATATTCCCATGACAAATATCAAGCAATTCAAACAACCCTCACCCATCAAACTTAGGTTATCAGTTCATAGAGGGACAGATATATGTGTTTTATTTCTTTTCATTTTCCTATTAAATGGAAGCAGGATACAACATGATAGAATAAAAATGATAATAATAATAAGTTTTCTCATTTGAATTTTACAGCAACCTCATAAGTTATAGCTTGACTAAAATTATTTTAAAGGTCAGAAGAATTAGTTCTCCTTTGTATAGGAGACTATCTTCCACAAAGACATAATGCTTGCAAATGGCCTCAGTAGTTCTCTAATATATGGCCCCATCTCTGTGGGAAATTTTTCATATTTGAATAAATTTATTGTAAGGTTACTCTGAGAGCATGTAGATGACACAACTGACCTGGTGACAGGAAGACTCTTTGTGAGCTCACAAACACTGTGTGATCTTGGGCAAGTCACTTAATCCTGTTTGCCTCAGTTTCCTCATCTATTAAATGAGATGGAGAAGGACAGAGCAAACCACTCCAGTTCTTTTGCTAAGAAAATCCCAAATGGGATCACAAAGAGTCAAACATGATTAAAACAACACAACAACAATAAGGTTACTCTCCATTTCCACAAAAGGTAGAAGGTCATGACACAGATAAAACTGCAGTGAGAGAGTTTGGTAAGATATAAGGAAAAATTTTGTTACTTAAAAGGAGGCTAAAACACTGTAACCAGATATAGGGCGATCTCTATATCGAGAGATCTTTAAAAATAGGTTGAAGGATCATCCATCTTGTATGATTTATGTGCTCACCTGCCTAGAGGCAGAAACCAGACAAATGACCTCTTAAGAACTCTTCCAATTCTGGGAGTTTAATTCATAATAATTTTCCATGTCTGTTGCTTCAGCCATGTAACTCCACTGGTTTTTCCCCTCCAAAGGCACCTTCCAGACCAAATACTGTCTTGCCTATTAAAACATCTCAAATTTCCATCTGTTTATTTTCATCATCTTTTATATTATAATAACTATATTCAAACTCTGTTTGGCCTCTTGCTATCTCCTCACTCTATTCTCTCAGACTGTGTTATTCAGTCATTTCAAGCCATGGCCAACTCGTAGTGACCCTATTTGGGTTTGTTTTTTTTTAACAAAGCCACTGGAGTGGGTTCCCATTTCTGTCTCTGGCTCATTTTACAGATGAAGATAACTAGGATTAAATGATTTTCTCAAGACCATACAGTGTCTGAAGCCAGATTTGCACTCAAGAAGATGAATATTTCTGATTTTGTACCTAGCATTCTAGCCATTGTATCACCCAGATGCTCTCTCCCAGTGAATCCCAACCCAACTTTTTCTCCGCAGTCTCTAATCTCATGTCAAATATCAGATAATCAAACATCCCTAATCCTCCACATCAGATACACTCTCTCTCTCTCTCTCTCTCTCTCTCTCTCTCTCTCTCTCTCACACACACACACACACACACACACACACAACTATCATTCATCTATTAAGCTACCTATCAATCTTTCTATATCCATCCTTTTATTTGTCTTTAGATCATAATGCAAGACCACTTTCTCTAGGAAAATTTATCTTATTAACTCCACCCATTTTACAAAGCATTAGTATATTATTTGAGTCATTCTTCAAATTCAACCAATTCTTACTAGTAAATATACCTTTTGTGCCCATTGTCTATTTGTAGCTTTGGGTTTTCCTCTTAGATGTCATGATACTTGAAGGTAAGAATCATTTCTACTCACTCAATTGTCATCTAATTACCAACATTTACAAATCACAGTGTTATATAGTCTTTGGGCATTGAAATACTTTTAACATAATGATTATTCAACCTTTTCTTTAATTCCCATTCTGAGGTAAATGATATTTCTTAGAACAACTCTAGAAAAAAGAGAGACAGGAACAGTCTCAAAATACTTCCATCCCTCAATTTAGGTTCCAGTGTACCATCCCAATCCTCTCTAATTTAATATGATATTTTAATTCTATATGACAGCTTTCCTCCAGGGTCTTCAGAACATTTCATACATAATTCATTTTTTCTCACAAAGTCCCTGCAAAGAATGACTATTATAGTTATGTGGGCATCACTTCCTTGGAAATTGCAAAGCTTGGCCACTAAAAGGTCTAAGATGTCATATTAAGTATCCTCATCGTATATTCTAAATCCCAGCGGTAAAATATACTCTTACTGTTGTTCATGCAAGGAGAGGCTTATGAAATCTTGGCCCCCTCACATATAATAGATGCAAAAATATGTAATGAAAGACTTCATTATTATTATATGGCAAGGGGAGAAGGGGAGAGGATAGAGAAAGAAAAACAGAGAGATAGAGACAAGAGTCAAAAAGAAGTGTTTGTTTTGTGCCTGCCTAAAAACTCTTCAGGAAACTGGGTCCAAGATTATTAACCTTTATTCTCCTGGCTAAAGATTTTACCCTTGCCCTGGGTCAAAGATAACACATGTCGCTATCCTCCAATGAGTATTCAAGGGGCAATGTTGGGTAATTCTTATGATTTATATACCTGTCCTTTAAGAATTGAACATCAATGTAGTTGACATTCATTAACCCTCAGTACCTCCTTACTCCCCACAAAGGTCCAATATTTAAATGACATTAAATCTCCCTATTGCCTATAAGTGAGGGAGTCTGGAAGAAAGTAAAAAGGAAATGCCAGCTTTCCGCTTTCAATATTGGTTGCTGCTTGCATTTCTTGTTCCAAGAACACAGAGTGCTTACATTTCTGTGCACGTCAGACCAATACTGTACACACCTATATTTGCACAAAGCAACACGTGAGGCCAGAGTTTGATTGCTTTCAGATCATAGGACACCTGAAAGAAAATGAATCCCAAATTTCAGTGTAAGACCCCAGGGCACATTTTGCCCATTGCATTCTTCTCCAGGTGCTGTTGCTGCCGCCACCACCAACAAGATTAACAAGAAGGTTATATTTAAACTTCCAAGAGGCTCTGCTGTGCCATTATGGGTCTATTTAAAATCCTCTGGGCAGCTGCAGTACATAATAACAAATCAGCAGGAGGGAGGGAGGAAAGGCAGGAGAGGAGATGGAGGAGAGGGAAAAGAGGAAAGGGAGGATGCAGGCAGGTCGGGAGCATCACAGATTGTTTCTGGGGAAAATTGACTAGTCAAATGATGGCAAGGGGTGCAGTAGGGTTAAAGATGTCACCAGCAGAGAGAGGGAAAGACAGAGACAGAGAGACAGAGACAGAGACAGAGACAGAGACAGAGACAGAGACAGAGAGATGCATTAGGAGAGTGCAAAGAAAATAATTTAAGACTACAAGATAAAAAATACAAATTTTTTACTTGCATAGGCCGTGTTCTTTTTTTTTTCAGAATATACATGTTCTGTTTGAACATGTCTATATGTTATATGTATGGTAGAAGTTTTACCAAATAGCATAGGGTATTCATTCAACTTTCATAAAGAATCAACATTACAAGGTAAAGAGAACCAAATATATCACACAGGATAGCCCTCCCACTTAACCAACGAATGAAATACTTTTCCCAATCTAATAAACAAGAAGGAAGGAGGGAAGGAAGGAAGGAAGGAAGGAAGGAAGGAAGGAAGGAAGGAAGGAAGGAAGGAAGGAAGGAAGGAAGGAAGGAAGGAAGGGAAGGATAAGTATTTATTAAGCATCTAACTAAGTTGACAGGCATTGTTCTATGCAATTTACAAATATTATCCCATTTGATAAAACAACCCTGTGATTTAAATGCTATTATATCCTTATTTTGTAGATGAAACTGAGGCAGGAAGAGGTTAAGTGATTTTTCCAGGATTACACTTCTAGGTCTATCCAGTGCTTTTTTATACTATACTACCTACATCCTTCACCAAATGGAAATTATTATCATTTCCATTGAAAACTATGTCACATTCACACAGAGCTCAGAATTAAGTGAAATTTCTCATTACTCCCTTTAATTTTAATCTTCAAATCTTTCATCCAAGTACTTTTGATAGGTTTGGATGCAACACAACTCTGAAAACAAAATTATTTTTTTTTAAACAAAAATTTACTTCTGTTTGCTTTCAAACTTCAAGGTATACCACTACAGTTTTATAATTTAACACATCTTTCTCCTCTACCTAATATAATTTGTATCTATAGCACCCATTAAGTATTATTATTACTCATTATTATTAAATACTCATTAAGTATGAGTATTTAATTTCCACAGTAGTACTACAGAGGTAAGTTTTTTTACATATTAGATGCTCCAAGAAGGTTTATGGAGCCCCATCACATTACAAGTAAAGAAACTGAGGCTCAGAGAAGTTTGCTACTTGAGCAGAGGCTACTTGAGTAGCTTCATAGAGTTATTGCCTCACACCATTCAAACTACTGCCATTTTAGTGATTCTTTATCGAGTTGCTCCTAAATTGTTGACATCGTCCTAATGTCTCCCCATGAACAGAATGCTTATATAAACCTAGTAACCAGTAACCAAAGCCCCACTAAATCATACTAAATATAATCCCTAAAAGGTCATCTTCTGGAAGAGCCAAGTGGTAGCAGTATCCCTGGAATCAACATAAACTCAATTTGCCAACTGAAACTGATGCAGTATTCCTAAGAACCATAAGCTGCATATATTCCACACAAAACAAGGGAGACAGTTAACAATAACCTGGTTAATTTAGGCTATATAGATAGCGTTTTGAATAACCTTAACTCTGTCAAAAGCAAACAAACCAAAAACACTCTGAATCATCAGAACTGGCTGTTCTTTAAACAATCTTTAAACTTCCTGTTCACTTTCTATTTTATGAACACAGTCTAAATGACCTGCTGCCTTGAGATATTAATTCCTGGAGGGCAAAACTGAAAAACAGTACAGAATACTGGAAAGAAGAGCAACTGGACCAGGAGTAAGGATGCCCGAGCTCTAAAACCATATTTGCCACTTGATAACTGTGTGACTCTGGGCAAATGAGCCTCAGTTTCTTCTCCTGTAACATGATAGAGTGGGGTGGTTAATTTAATAAACCTTCATGAAACATCTAATATCTAAAAAAATTACCTCTGTAGTACTACTGTGGTGATTAATTAAAATTGTGTATGTAAAAAGAGTTTGGGAAATTAAAACATTAACAACATAGAATGTGTTATCATTAAACTTTATGTTTCATATAGCTTCTAGCATAACTATTAACAATATAATAATAATAACAATAATAAGAATAACCTGGTTGTTATAGGCAGACTCCTCAAGGACTGGAGTTATGCCTTGTATTTCTTTTTTAATTTCCCCTAGAAGAGCATTCTACACATAATGCATACTAAACAGCAACTTATGGTTGAATAAGAGGTAAATGTGGAATAATAGAAATAGTTATTCTAAGTGAGGAATAATAGTATTTTTTAATCAGTGTGTTACCAATCTATAAATAATACAAAGTCTATATAATGCTTTTTTGAGAAAGATGACATTGATGGATTTATATATTAGGTGCCTTATTTATTTAAATTAAAAGTTTTCAATGTAAAAAGAATTAAAAATGAACTAGAGGAAGGTAGAAACCTTACTCTGTAATCCAAAAAGTCAGGAATGTGGAAAAATGTCATATCAAAGAGAAATGGAAAGGGGATTGCTAAATACTTGGAGAAGGAAACAAAATGTAAGATTCTTCCCAAATAAGCAGGAGCTAAATGCTTTAAACAAACACAAAAAATTGGATCTCTAAAGACGCAAATGCCCGCATGTTCTCCAAGAGACAAGATGTGACTTCATAGTTGCAATTAGGTGAGAGAATAAAGGGAAGAGCAAGAAGAGACGTAGTAGTGGTTGATAACTCACTGCTAAGAGGTACTGAGGAAGTAATTTGCTTACTTGATAATAAGAATAAAGAGATCTTTCTTTTCACAGAATGTGTCCAAAATGTGATCCAAAGCTTCCTAAGACTAATCCAAAAAAAAATGATTATTACCTATTTCTAGTGATTCATGTGGACACAAAGAATATACCCGAATAAACCTAGAAAACATTATTAGACATTATCATGTCTTGAACAAGAAACTGAAGACCTTAAAAGCATGAATGGTATTTTCCTCACTAACTATAAATAAATAGAAAGAGATTAAGAGGAGAAAGGAATATTTGAAAAGTGAATAGCTAGTTGAGAAGATAGTAGGGAATGTTAAGGAAACAGTGGAAAGAGAGGTAACATAGGATTCAGATTGTCCCTTCCAGAATCACAAATAAACTATCATAATATTTCAAAACAGGGATTGTATAATAATGTTAAGAAAGGGGAGGGGTGTAAAGAACTCATCAAGAAGCAATTCTTAAAAACAAAATATCTGATAACCAACTTGCCATGCCATTGTTCATAGCACACCATGCCTAATATAAATCCACACACTTCAGTGCTAGGCTGAGGCAATCCAGCATCACTCATAAAAGCTGCCATTTTTTTTAAAGCTGCCATTTTAATGAAGATACCTACAGTTTAACAGTAAAATAGGGCAGAGGCAGATCCTTCTCCCAGGGTGAATTGAGAAATAAGCAGATAGCAGAAAGAACAAAAGTTATGTCCAGATGCAAAAGTTTTAAAGAATATACTCTCGTAGCAGAAAGAACAAAAGTTATATCCAGTTGTAAAAGTTTCAAAGAATATACCTTCAGTAGTCTCTCATCATCTCCATCTTCCCTTAACCCATTCAAAACAACAAGAGACATCACGCTAAAACTTCAGAGCAATCAGAATGATAAAATGTCTTGTATCCATGACATATGAGGCTCAACTGAAGGAAAAGGGCATAGTTAATCTGGAAAAAGAAGGCATGGGGGGGACATCAATTATTGAAAGGCTGTCATGTGGAGGAAGGATTAGAATTGGATCTGGCACCACATGGCCAAATAAGGAACAATGAGTTAGAAATTGAAAATGACTTGATGGAAAAAAAAAAAATAAAGAGTTGCCCCAAAGTGAAAGACATTATCCCCAGAGGTGATTGGCTCCATTTCCAGGGAGGTCATCAAAGAAGGGGTAGGAAATCATTCATTTGTATGTCTATTAAACTAGATGGCTGCTGAGGTCCCTTCCAACTCTCAAATCCTATGATTTTTAATATATCAGATAGCACATTTTATAAACAACATAATCATATTCCCAGGAAAATCTGTTTAAAAATCCATAGGATTACTCTTTCTTTAGGAAAAATCAAAGGAATATTATACATGTATGTGTGTATGTGTTTATTCCCACAAAGAAGATGTGGCCTACCCCCAAATTGCATCATGCAAAGCTGAGTCTAATCATAATGAAAATGATTCAACACTAAACAAAAGAGAAGGATTTGAGTCACGTCTTCAAAAGAACACGGAGGTAAATAGAGAAGTCAATAAAAAGAAACTGTCCAAACAGAGAAAATAGATAAACAAAGCTATCATCAGATAGAAATTAAACTTGAGAAATAAAATGTGTGTTTGAATGTGTCTAGAAGAGGATGTAAATTTGAGATAAAGCAATCATTTTGTTTGTTATTTGATTTTCTTCTTTAAAATGCTATTTAATTGTCACTAAACAATGCTGAAAGGGCAAAAAAAAGTATCTTTGAAATAGGGAATCTAAGGAGCAAGAGACATAATAAGAAAAAAGCAGAATGGTTGAAATAAGTAAATTAATGTTTCATAGAGAAAAGGCTCATTTCCTCATAAAACACACCATTATAGGTAATTGTAGAACACAGAAGAACTGCTTTTGGTTAGGGCAAGGAGAGGGTGTAACCAGGGAACTCAAGGAAAAACTGATCTGTGCTCAAGAGGTAAGTTGAATAAAGAGCTTTAATTTTCCTTTTCTGTCTTTGAAGAGGTGGGAGTGTAAGTATAGAAATGATATTGGGGAACTATTCACAAAGAGAGAAGTGGGAGTTGGGTTGGAATAGCAAAAAAAGGAAAATTCTGGTAGCATCTTAAATTGATCCCACAGAAATGGAAAGAAGTAAAAGTAATCTTGTAATGAACTATCCTAGAGGGTTAGATAAGGGAAAGAACAGATACTTCAAGAAATTAGTCATTAAAAAATGGAGTCATTTCCTTTCAAACAGGACTTGTTCCATTGCTTATCCTTATATCTCCAGCATTTAACACAGTGTGCAGCATAGTGGGGCCTAGTAAATATGTATTCTCTTCTTATTACCAAACTAAGAAGAAACAAAATATGGAAAGAAAAGAAAAGCAAATTAATATCAGTAGTAAACATTGATGCTAAATTCTAAATGGAATCCTTATCAAAAGACTACGATAATATACCCAGGAAATAATTTACTATGACCAGCTAGTATTCATTCTAAGGAAGAAAGGGTGTTTCAAACCCAAGGAAGCAATAATACTTGCCTTTATAAATAACAATGTTATAAAAATCATATTATTAAAAAAGTATGCCTCTAATTTATGTTAAAAGCACCAAACAGCTTAAGTTTTGGATGACCTTTCATTAATATCATTATAAACATACTTCTAAAATCACAAACTTGTAATTTTTAATCATGGAGGAAAATTAGAAGCTTTCACAGTCAAGAGTGGGATAAAGCAAGTAGGTCTGTAATCCCCATTATTATATGACATTTCTAGAAATTTCTCTGGTAATAAGAAAAGAGAACAAAATTAAAGCTATAAATATTGTCAAAGAGGAAAGGAAAGTATTTCTAGTTTCATATGAAATAATAAGATACTAGAAAATCTTAGAGAATGAGAGAGGATAATTAATAGCTTCAGTAAAGTAGTTGAATTCAAAGTACAAAAATCATCAGCATTTTTAGAGATTACTAATAGAATTGAGGAAGAATTCAAAAATAAAGGACAATCCATTCAAAATAAGTACAGAATGTATTTCAAAATCTGGAATTTAATCAATGAAAAATATATATATATATATATATATATTATTTATACAAATACAACTACAAAATGCTCTTTGAAAGCATCAGAGAATAAATGCAGAGATTTTTCACTATTAATGATTGGTCATACCAGTGAATAAAAATAATGGTGCTACCTAAATTAAACCACATATCTAGTGTTATACAAATCAAATTACCAAAGCAATATTTCATAAAAATAACAATATAAAAATTAAAATTAAAAAAAGAAATAACAATGCAGCCAAATTCAATTGGGAGAACAAATGGTCTACATTTTTAAAAAAATAACAAAAATATATACAAATTAATGGAGCATAGCATTCATTATTTAGCCTAGAACTATATTTTAAAGCAATTAATCATCAAAATTACTTGGTACAAATTGCAAGGTAAAAAAGAGTATGTTACAATAAAACAGACTAAATAAGTTATAAGCAGGAGCAATCACAACAACTAACCAATTAAACCTAAGGACACAAATAAAATAGGACAAAATTCCTTATATATAGGAATTACTAGAAAAAGCATAAAGCAGTTTACATAAATGAGATTTAATTCAATATGTTATATATAACATTGTCTCTTTTTCTTTTTCTTAATTTTTTAATTTAACTTCATTTTATTAAAGCTTTTTATTTACAAAACATATTCATGGCTAATTTTTTAATATTGACCCTTGCAAAGCCTTTTGTTCCAAATTATCCCCTCCTTTCCCCCATTCCCTCCCCTAGATGGCAGATAGTCCAATACATAACATTAAATCTTTAAGACTTGGATATAAAAGGACATATCATCCTTTTCCTTCTCTCCATTCAAGTTGTTACCACCTTAATTCAAAATTTCATCATTACTCACCCAAAATATTGAAATATCCTGCGAATTCAGTTTTCTGTTTTCACTATCTCCCTTGTCCAATCTACCTTTCAGGTAGCTATATATGTGATAAAGATCTGACTATGTTATTCCCCTGCTAAAAACACAAAATAGCTAGACTCTTCTGTTTGTCAACTAAGTCCTTCACAATCTGGCTTTAGGCCATGTTCTCAGACTTAGAAGTACATAATACTGATTTTTAGTCATTCTATATACTTCAACCCAAATCAGTCTCTTTGCAGTTTTCAACACTTGGCATTCAATCTCCTATCTCCTTGCCCTTGTGTAGGCTGTTCCCCAGAACTAGAGTGGACTCTCTTCTCACCTCTCCCTCTTACAACCCCTATTTTCCTTCAAAGTCTTTCTACATGAAGTTTTTCCTGATTCCTCCCCGAAACCCTAGTTTCTAGTGCCTCCATCTTACTCCCTGTGTCAAACTATCTTTTATTTTTTTATGTATTTTATCATTTCCCCTGATGGAACATAAGTTCCTTGAAGAAGAAACTATTGCAAGTTTATCTTTATATGCCCATTACATAGTAGGCACTTCATAAATAGGTGCTGCTATAATGAGCATAACAAAACATTAGAAAAAGCAAAGGTAATTTTGCAACCACAGCTAAATGAATAATTCCATTTTTGAAATTTCCCTTTTTATTTTGAACTGTTATCCACAATTCCAAATAGTTCAATATCTAAAGAATAATAACTCCTATTTTAAATAAAATATTCTCATCAAAAAGATACTTGTCTTGGGAAGAATCATACATGCATTAGGAAAAACTACAAACCGAGATGCAAAGGGAAGAATTCTTAAATATGCAAGACATAGTAGAGATGATAATAGGAATGACAATTTTAATTACATAATTTAAAAGCTTTTGTGCAAATAAATCAGGAAGGTAGAATCAGAAGGCACATGACTGCTTGAGAAAATATTTGCATCAAAATGTTTGTGGCAGCCCTTTTTGTAATGGCAAGGCACTGGAAACTGAGTGGGTGCCCATCAATTGGAGAATGGCTGAGTAAATTGTGGTATATGAATGTTATGGAACATTATTGTTCTATAAGAAATGATCAGGAGGATGATTCTAGAGAGGCCTGGAGAGACTTATGTGAACTGATGCTAAGTGAAATGAGTAGAATCAAGAGAGCATTGTACATGGCAACAAGTTTATATGATGATCAAATCTGACAGACGTGCTTCTTTTCAATAGCAAGGTGATTCAGGCTGGTTCCAATGGTCTTGTGATGGGAGGGAGCCATCTGCACCCAGAAAGAAGTCTATGGGAACTGAGTGTAGATCACAATATAGTATTTTTATCTTTTTTGTCTTGTTTGCTTACATTTTGTTTTCTTTCCCATTTTTTCCCTTTTTGATCTGATTTTTCTTGTGCAGCAAGATAATTGTGAAAATATGTAGAAGAATTGCATATGTTTAACATATACTGAATTACTTGCCATTTAGTGAGGGTATAGAGGGGAGGGAGGGAGAAAAAATGTTGAAACACAAGGTTTTATAACTGAATGTTGAAAACTATGTGTGTTTGGAAATATAAAAATTTGGAAATTTTTATAAAAATAAAAAAAGAAAATATTTGCATCATATCATCAATAGAAAGCCTTATGTACAAGATACATAGGAAATATACATAAATATTTAATACCAAGAACTATTCCCCAGGTTTTGCCATCATGCTTCAGCAGCCTTCTCCCTCTACCCCTCTCCCATTGGTGAATACCATTGGAATTTCCTCTTGGAACAAAGGACCAGGCCAGCCATACTTTACTTTCAGAACACTAGCACCCTGCCCACCCTGCCCCCATACAGGTACCTTTTCTTTTTCGTTTCATCTCCTTTTTTATGAATTATTTTCTTCTATTTCATTGTAAGTCTCTGAGGGCATGGACTATTTTTTTGTTTGTTTTTGTATTCTTAGCATTCAGCACATTATATGGTACATAAAAGAGTGCTTAATAAATGTTTGCTGATGAACAGTTTTCAAGAGCACAGTACACTATAAATGACCTTTTGAAGAATGTTACATATTATTAATAGTTAAAGCAAACTCAAATTTAAAATTTCTAAGATTTTACCCCAAGGATTGCAAATGGGGGGGGGGGGAGGAAATGCCAAGTGATAAAGGTAGGTTCAGCAATATTGTATCAATCAAGCTACAAACTTCTGGATATCAATTTGAACTTTCCATCCTTTCTGGATATCAATTTGAACTCATGTGAGAAAAGTGACTAAGCTGTCTATTACTCTTGAAGCGGTAATTTCACTGCTGAAGGAGAGAAAGATCATAAAAGGTCCAAAATATATCAATATATTCAAAATAGTACTCTGGTAGCAAAGAATTGGAAAGGGGAGAGTGGTTTCTTATCAAATGGCTGATGAATATAAAGTAGGAATAGCTGAGATAGAATTAAATTACCAAAAGAACACTACACAAGGAACAGAGCAATGTAAATGAAAAGATGACTAAAAGAAAGTCAAACTCTAAGTAATTTAAAAACCATTGAGAAGAGATAATAAAATATACCTTGCTTGTTCATGACAGAGATTGGTGACTGCTAAATCAAGATGATAGATAGGTAAATTGAAGCTCATTTTTTAACAAAGAAAAACTCTTAAGAAAATAATATAAATATATCTATATATACACAAGTACATACATATATATGTATGTGTGCATATGTATCTTATATTATGTGTACATATATATATTTAATAGTTTTTCTTGTTTAAAAAGTTTCAGTCTGGAACATATGGGAGAATGTATGGGAGGTATGGTGTTTTTTTTAAATGATCTTGAGACAAAAATACCAACATTTTGCTTGTTTTAAGAATATGGTACTTGAGAAAATGATTTGTATTTTTTGCCTTAATAAAAGGGAAATTTTCCTAACAGATAGAGCTATCTAAAAAAGGAATGGGTTGTTTAAGAAGGAATGGTTCTGCCTCTGCCTTTCTGGTGATCTTTAAGCAAAAACTGGATAATTTTTAGTAAGGCATAATGTTAAAGGCATTCTTGTTCAGTTGGTCTCTGCTTGCAGATGTCTAAGGACGGGGGAAAATTCCCCATTCAGGAGAATCTAGATAGGTTCTAAAGTCCTTTTCAGCTCAGAGATGCCATGATTCTTTAATAAAATATATTTTTAGCTTCAAAACTTCAAGGATCAGTGATATTATGTGATACAGGTAGGTCTTGAGTAGTATAAATGATGAATCTCTGATGAGGTCACATTATTCTAATTTACACTGCATATTTTCATTAGGCTAGAAATAAGGACCATATTTTATATAATTAGAATTTTCAACAGTATAGATTCAAATATATGCAATCTCTATAGAGGATTCAATAATCCATTAATTGGGACCTAGTTATACTTCTTCCATCAATTCATATTAAAAACCCTCCAATCAAATAACCAATCAATAATAAGTAGTTTTCATGGATTAATGTGAATAAAAATATTTATTGTCTGATAGCCAACCCTTTTGGTGATGAGCCTTTCTAAACTTGCCACATTGGTCCTTCAGCTGTAGAGACAGTCTATTGCTAGACCTGTATTCAAAAACTCTCTGACTTGATAAAAGCTAAAATTCCACCAGGATAACCTAAGATCACCTTTATGTCATGAAAATGCATCAGAGCAGATGGAACAAGGGTAATTGTGGGCAATTAATATGCTAAGCAGTTTGATGGCTGCTGTGGAATAGTAAGACAAAGGCTGGCAGAGAAAAGAGAATCCTCCATTAAGACATTCATGTAAGATGCAAATAAATGTTTTATTAAAAATATTTTATCATCTATGTTATATAATGTTTGATAATTTCTTAGGTAATTGGTTATATTTTATTATTTAATACAATTATTTTATAATTACTAATAATGCAATATGAATAAGAAAATGTGATTTGTATAATAAATTAATGATGTTTAAAGATACTACTAATAATTTTCAATTTAACTAAAATTTTCCTCAAATGTTTCATCATGCCATCACTATAACCATGGAAAGCTATGCCCAAATAAATCCAAACTCTAGCAGATCCTACAAATAAGAAAATAATGTGCATATAGACTCAATGATAACTGTATGTATGTCATCTGAGCATCAGCCTAGCTATCCCTGGTGAAGTTCATTGCCTTCTTGGCCAAAGGATGATGAATTTTGTAGCCATAGCATTTCATTAAGGTGGGTGAGAAGGAAAGCCTGTCTACAAAAACACTGGAAGTATTACCATAGACCAGCTTGGAAGGAATATTAATACTGATGAAATCATGAATCCTTGCAAATAATAATACTTTATAAAGTACTATGTGAATATTTTATCATAATTAACTTGTGAAAGACTTTTCCCCCAAAGGGCTAGCCACCAGGAGATGGATTATTCTCATCCACAAAGACTCATAAAGGTGGAAGGATTAAGGTGTGGAAGGATAACTATAGATGGAGAGAACATACACACTGAAGAAATTATTATAATACTGAAGTATTATAAATGTTACAAATGGATAGCATTTAGCTTATATAAATATGCAAATTACTCTGTTAAGATGTTCCATTATCCTTAAAGGTAAAATGTGCTTTTACTTTCATTTAAGCTTTGAGTCTTGACAGAGAATAAGCAAGAAGCAGGACTAATTAGTATTAATTATATTTATGTTCACAGTTGTTAAAGAACCAGTATATAAAACATAAATCATATATTAGACCATACATCATAGCCCATATATCTAAAATCCACAGAAATAAGTATATTCATCAGTGTCAGTGCCTCGGTTTCTCTTCAAAGCTCAAGGAAAAATAATTCCAAGTATAATGTCATTTAGTCAATAAGTATTTATAAATCACTACTATGTACCAGGCATTGTGCTAAACTGAAAGAATACCTAAAAAAAGGTTGTCCCTGATCTCAAGGTGTTTGTAATCTAATGAGTCAGACAACATGCACATAGCTCCAAAAGGTAAAGTACAAATGGGGAATAATCTCAAAGGTATGGCACTAACATTAAAGGGAGTTGGGAAAGGCTTCTTGTAGAGGTGAGAGTTTAGCTGGGGCTTGAAGGAAATCAGAGAAGCTGGAAGGGGGGAAGAGGAGGAGGAGGAGGAGGAGGAGGAAGAGGAGAAGAAAGAAGAAGAGGAGGAGGAGAGAGAATTTTAGGCACAGGAAATAACTAGGAAAATGTAGATTTGGGAAAGGGAATGTAAGGAACACTAAGGAAGCCATTGTCATTGGGTCTCAGAGAACATTTAGGGGGTAAGGTATATAAGAAGACAGGAGATTTAGAGAGAGACCAAGTTATGAAGGCTTTGAATTCCCTTTTGGCAGGATTTTATATTTGATCCTGGAGGTAATAGAAATGGATTTTATTGAAGGAGATATTGAAAACATATTCAGAAAACTTCTATTATGTAGCAAATCCTAAATGTGATGAGGAAGACAGGTGGTAAAGACAGAATTACTTAATAGTAACTATCCATATATAATTAGCCATAATAGATTATTAACAGTGAGGGAGTCCTGAACAAAATATCATCACAAGCCCCTGTGGGTCCATTTCATGATGACAAATCATAGAAAAGTCTTAAGTATCCAAGAAGATTGTGCCCTTTCTGTCTCTATATGTATTGAGATTTAATTTATCTTCCAGATTCTAGGCACTCAGGCAACTCTGTGACCTCCTGGGATAAATCCTCCTGGCAAATCACAGGTACACTTCTAATGGAGGCTAGCCTCCCTTGGTTAGTCATTCCATTTTAAAGCTAGATAATGTCATCACCTCCAAGGTGCTAATTCATGTAGAAATAAAAGAACTGCCTTCGTTTACAAGACACACTTTTTTAATTGAAAAATTATAGCATTTAGATCTGTAAATATCTAAACCTGCAGTCGACTTAATTCTGAACAATCTACATAATGGCTCTAGTTTTCTTTGTCATATTCAGTCACTATTAAAGAGATGCTTTTTTATCCCACCTTCTCTCACACAGCCCACTGCCTTCAAACAACCCCCACCAAAGTTACAAATCTCCCTTCTGTAAGGGAGATGGAAGCTGACTGTTGCTTCCTACCTCATTTGGGTACTTGCCTGGCCACCCCCTCAGCTTCTGCAATTCTGAATCAGCTCACTAACCACACCTTTTTGTTCTTCTTAGCACCCAGACCCAGACCCTATCCATGATCCCCTTTCCTGCACAGCCTTTGCTATCAGTCCAAGTCATCCCAGCCCTCCTTGAAAACTGCCCTGAGCAAGTTCATCCATCTACCCTTTATCTTCAATTGTTCTTCTGACTAACCTCCTCCATCACTTCAGACTGATGGCATTCTTTCTTACCTCTGTACACAACACAAAGGATTCACCTTGTCAAACCTGAGCAGATATTTTAGAGCCCCGGCAGGTCTTGCTTAAGTATATAGTACTTACTTTCATGTATTTCCCTACTTGTCCTTTTCTCATTCATTCATTATTAGAAAGATGATTCTTTGACTGTTACTACATTTAGAACTATCCAAAATATCTATTAATCAGTATTAATTGTTATATAAACACATTCATGTAATATATCATATCATTACTTATTATTTAATGTATTATATATACTATGCCACATGCATATGTGCAAAGATTCATGCATATATATATATATATATATATACTATATGTGATATGTACACACATGTATTTGTATGTGGGTCTAAAGCCTGCAGTTCACATAATTCTGAATAATCTACATAATGTCTGCCTTTATATTTTAGTTACACTTATTACATATATGTGTAATTAGTTATATCTTACATAATTCTGAATACTCCACATAATGCCTGCCTTTATATTTTAGTTATACTTATTGCATATATATATAATTAATTATATCTTTTTGGTTATATTTATCATGCATGTGTTTGTATATATGGGTCTAGAAACAATCATAGAGATAACTACTAAGCTGCTGTCAGCAAGCTCTGAAAAAAAATTGCTAAAGAATGGAAGAGATGTGTCAGGACTACAGATGGGCAAAATGTCCTGGTTTTTGGAGAGAAGAGAGAAGAATATAAATGACAGGCTGGTGAGCTTGGCTGCAATTTCTGGCAAAAATCTCAATCACATTACTGAAGGAATGGTTCGTGAGAGTTTAGGAAGGAAAATAGTGATTGCCATAAACCAGCGTGGCTCTGTCAAGAACAGGTCACAGCAGACTAATCAATTCCCTTTTGTTGGCAGGATACTAGGCTAGAACACCAGGGAAAAGCTATGCATTAAGGAGACCTGGATTTCAGAAAAGTAATTGACAGTTTGACATGCTTTGCATAAGATAATATTTGTCAAGGGTTTAGCACAGTTTCTGGCACATAGTAGGTACTCAATACATCTTCGTTCTCTACCTTTCTTCACTATGCTTACAAGCAAAGCGGAGAGATGTAGACAATGGTATAATAATAAAAATTTAACAATGCATTCTCTAGGGGGGGAAATATGTAAAAAACACTTTTAAGTTTAATCTGTATTGTTAACAAGGTTCATCTGCAAAGTAAGGGATTTGGATTTCATGACCTCTAAGAGGAGATTTAAGATCTCCTGGGCATGGAGCCAGGAAGATCTGAGTTCAAATCCAGCCTCAATCACTTACCAGGTATGTATCCCTGAGCAAGCGACTTAATCTCTACCTGTCTAATTTCCTCATCTGCAAAATTGGGATAATAATAGTACCTACCACACAGAGTTAAGGTGAGGATCACATGAAATAATATCTGTAAATTGTTTATTAGTACAGTGCCTGACAAACAGTAATCACTTTAAAATGCTTGTTCCTTCTTTCCAAATCTAAAACCTATGATTCCAAATTATTATAATTGAATTATTTTAAAATTTTCCTGTACAAGAACAAGAATTTGGACCCACATGCATTTTTTTAAAAAGTCTGAGAGTTTTAGTGGACTGCAAGCTCAAAGAAACATGACTTTGGGATAAAGCATTAAGAAAAACATTTTCCACAAACATGGTGGCAAAAGTTCTATTGTGCCTTGCCTTTGTCAAGCCATGCTTGCAACATTGTGTTTTGCCCTTGAAATCATATTTTAGGAACACATTGACAAACTGCAGCAAGTTCAAAAGAAGGAAAGTAAGATGGTTAAGGAATCGAGACTGTGTGATGCATGGGTTATTTGGATATAAGGAGATTTAGATCCAACACTCAGGAGAAACACAATAGCTCCCTTTAAGCTTTCCATAGCATCCTAGATTTGACATTAGAAGGCATCTTAAGGGTCATCTAATGGCAATCCTTTATTTCATAGATGAGGACAGTGAGATCCAGAGAGATTATGACATCCCAAGTTACACAATTAGTAAATGATGAAGCCCTGACTTGTTCCCAGGTGTTCTAACTCTAAAATCAAACACCTTCTGATATATAATACTTCCTTTTTGTTGGAAAATCTTTCATGAGGAAGAGAAGTCAAATGGCTCTTATTGTTCTTATAACTAGGAATAATGGGTAAAAGTTAGAGAATTTTTCTGAATATTTTCCCTTATAAAGAAAAAAAAATCCTAACAGTTATCATGTTCCAGGCTATCTACAATGAAATGGGTTGTCTCTGAAGGAGGCAGTTCTGCCTTCCCTTGAAATCTTCAAGCTGGACCAGATAAGCTTATTTAGAGATTCTATAGAAAAGATTTCTCTCTAAACAAGTCAACAAGTCAAGGAGCATTTATTAAGTATCCACAATTTGTCAGAAGCTGTATTAAACACAGAACAGATTGGACAAGATGACTGAGATTCTTGTTCACTCTGAAATTCTGTGTGAAAATAAAACTCTAAATGCCTGATGACATAAATCTATTGTTGTCATCTTTTTCTATCTCTCCCAAATTACAGCTTTACTGCTTATATTTGCACTCCTATGTGGTCAAATGTTTTTCATTTTCTTTTTCAGATTTTCCCAGGCTACACTGTTTCTCCTTATCTTTAATGGGATGTTATTTCTAGATGCAATGTATTTTATTAAGTGACATTTTTAAAATTGCCATATACTGGACTGGCAAATTAAGTGAATGCCATAGTATTCCTAGATTTCGGTGAAGCGTTTGATAAAGTTTCTCATTCTATGCCTAGGGTAAAGTGAAGAAATATTCTCAAAATCATAGCATGGGAATCCCTTTGTAATCTTAAAAAAATCATCAGCCCCTGCATTATAGAAATTGTGGCTAACAGGATGCATCAGATGATAAATTTCATGATTATAAAAAGTTATAAATAAGGAGTACTTTGAAATGAATTTGTATTTTTATCAGTCACTACAACATTTTACATATAAACACATATGTATATTGAAATTAAGTATATCTATGTAGGTACGATACTTAATAAGACAAAAGTATGCTTGGTTATTTATTATGCTGAATTATGTTCCCTATTTTGATGGATCTAAATAGATTGAAATGACAATTCCCAGCATATATATAGATTTGTAACTTCTTGGAAAAAACACTTCTCAGCTATATGTTAGGAACATTAATATTAAATTAATAATAGCTATCACTGTATAGAACCTTATGATTTGCAAAGCACTTGACTTATGTTATTTGATTCTCTAAACAGTCCTGTGAACTAGGTGCAAGTATTATCTATTCTATAGATTATCTGCAGTCTGTGATAATAGAAAGGGAACCAGTATGGAAGTCTTGAATTGGATTTAAGGCTTGGATTTAAATCCAAACTTTGTTATACATAAAATATGATTCTACCAGGTTTTTGACCCTAGGCAAGTCACAACTTTTTCATAACCCCAGGGAAATTTACAGCTTAACACTATAAATTACAGAGTAGATATTTTGTGGGAGATAAAGGAAACTAGTATTTACTAAGCATCTATTATGAGCCTGGCAATGTGCTACATGAACTTATTTCATCCTCACAACATTCTTTGTGAGATAAGTGCTATTATTATATCCAATTTTATAATTAGGAAATTGAGGCAGAAGTTAAATGACTTGCCCAATATTGCACACAGCTAGTAAATATCTGAGACTGGACTTGAACTCCAAGGCAGCATTATATCCATTGAGCCAACCTGAAATGCCTTAATCTGAATGGAATTACAGATCAGGTTCAACCCAAATGTAAATTCAAATGTTTCTCTACTATATAAACTCTCTGAAAGCAGGAACAATTTTCTGTCCATCATCTAATACAGTGCCTCACACAAACTAAGCAATGAACAAAGATATATTGAGCACAGAGCATATGATGCTCACCTGTAATTTTTACTGGGGGGAGGCTGAGGTTGTTGGGTCCCTTAATTTCAGAAATTTTGAGCTACAAAAGGGATTGATCTGGACATAGAAGAAATCTCAAGAGCTCTGTGGAAGAGAGAGACCCGGATGTTAAATAAGGTCAGAAAAATAGAACTAGTTAAAGCTTCTGTTCTAATTCCTATTCTGATCAAACCCATGAGTAACCACTGTACATGTAGCTTGGGTGAGATAGGGAAATATAGTCCCAGGGAAAAAAAAAGTCTATTGAAATGAATGACCTTCAAAGTTCTTTCCGGCTCTGACATTCTGTGATTCTGAGATTTCAAACATTAATTCTCTATTAACTATCTTGACTATGCCCCGCAGCATGAATTTTCAGACTGGTTCTCTTCACTTATCCCACAAATTGTCATGCTTTGTATTTTTCTTTCTTATTTTTCACCCTTATGTTTATTTTCCTATGTTATTTTTTTCTTTCAGTCTGATATTCAAAGCCTTCTACAATCAGACCAAATCTAACTTTTTTTTATCCTTATCTCCTGCTATTCCTGAACAGAAATGATCCACTCTAATTTGAAACCATTTGTTGTTCCCTAAACAAGCACTGTCCATTTCCAGATCTCCAGTCAAACTCTCCCTCTTACCTGTAATGCTTCCTCCAAACCTCACTGCTATTAACTGAAATTTTACTTCTTTCTGAGGCTTGGTTCAACTGCCACCTCCACCCCTACAAATGCCCTTCTCCCTTTTGCTACATTGCTGGAACAGTTATTCTATATTACTTATCTATATGACACTTGGTACAATCTGCCTTACACTATAAATATTGGTTTATGTGGCTCAACATCCCCAAAACAACAGCCCTCTAGTCCTCCAGGTTCACAATCTTAACATTATCCTCAATTCTCTACTCTTGTTCACTTATAGATCCATTCCACTGCCAAATTGCAACATCTACGTGTATCTTTCTCCTTTTATCTACTTAAACTCTCACCATGCTAATTCAGGCCTTCATCACCAGACTACTGCAATTGCCCCTTTATTAGGGGCATATCTCTACAAATTCAGCTCAAGAAATTGTTCTAAAGCCTCAAAACTGAGATCAAATACTACTTTCTTCTACAAGAAGTCCTTCCTGATCCCTCTAGTGTTCTTGTGTTCATTTTCTATATATTCTTTATAGACTTATATTTTTATTGCTTCCCTCATTAAAACATGAGGTTGGGAAATATTCCATTTCTGTCTTTGTATTCCCAGTGCCCAGAAAAGTACTTAGAACATAGTAAGTGCTTAATAGATCTTGCTTGATTGTTTATTTGATTGACTTTTCTCTCATACCATACTGTAATCAAGTTGCTGGCAGGGATCATGTCTTGTACATCTTTGCATTTCAAATAGTGCTACGTAGCAGTTATTCAATAAATATCTAGGGAATAAATGGATAAATACATTTTAGACCCAAACCCTTTTCTTTAAAGACTATGGCTATAATAATAATGATAATAATAGGTAATATTTACATCATAAAATAAGTTTTACAATTCACTCTACAAACATCTCATTTAATCCTTACATCAGCCTTTGGGGATAATTTATTGCCCACTTTGTACAGATGAGGAAACTGAGGCAGGTACTTCTTAAGTGACTTTTCCAGGGTCATAACAAACAGATTTGAAGCCACATCTTGCTGACTACAAGTCCAGAGCCACCTAGTTTGAATTAGCAATATTAAAACTATTTATTTCATTTATCCTAAACAGTCATGACTAGGAATTTAACAAGCATCTACTTCCTTTTAGAGTAGAAGCTAAAGATATGAAGTCCAAGCATTTTTCCATCAGACTGCATTCCTTTGGATTCTCCATCCTACATCCAGAAATCTCATCTTCCTGCAAGATGGTATTAGCTTTGGTACTCACACCATCAATACCCTCTGATAGAAGAAAGATCAAGCTTTCCGTTTTAATAGAGTGCCTGGGGCAGCCATTTCTTCATTTCTCATCCAACTTTTCTTCTTCCTTTTTGGCCTTGCTTTGAGTATTGTCTTTTCCCATTAGATTATAAGTTTCTTAAGGGAAGGTTGGATCTTTCTTTTTCATATTTGTACTCCCAGTACTTAGCATAGTGTCTGAGGCATGAAGGCACATAATATTAAGAGAAAGATAAAAGATCCCCTGCCATTAAGGTGTGTGCATATCACTGTAGGGGTGCAATGTAAATTAAGTAGAAGATGATTTAGGGTGGGGGAAAGGAGAAAATACAGAGAGAAAAGGAGAGAGAGTAGGAGGGGGAAAGAGAGGGAGAAGAGAGGGATGAAGAAAGCAATAGAGAAAGAGAGAGGGGAGAGAGGAATAGATATAAAGAGACAAACAGACATGGAGGGCAAAGAGAGAGACATATAAAAGAAGGAGAAAGAGAGAAAGATGGACAAAGATGGAGGGACAAGAGATTGGGTAAGAGAGGGAGGATGGAAGGGAAGCTGGGAGATACAGAAAAGGCGACAGAAACAGAGGAAGAAAAAAAGACACATATAGGGAGGAGGAAGAGAGAAAGAGACAGAGACAGATAGACAGAGAGTCAGAAACAGAGACAGAGCTAGAAAGAGAGAGAGGAATGAAGAGAGAGAAGGAGGGAAGGAGGGAGAAAGAGAAGAAGGAAGAAAGGAAGAGAAACAGAAAGAGAGAGGTAGGAGTGGAAGAGAGAAGAGGACAGAAAGAGAGAGTGAGAGAAAGAGAAAAAGAAAGAAGTGGGGAAGAGGGAAGGAGAGAGAGAAAGTAAATACTAACCACTGAGGGTGTCAGAAAGACTTTCTTTTAAAAATAGCACTTGATCTGATGGAGAGGTAGCATGATAAAGGGAATAGAGAGCTAGCCCTGGAGAAAAGTAGGCCTAGATTCAAGTGCTACCTTTGGCATACAATGGATATATGATCATAAGCAATTTAATTAACTTTCATTGCCCCAGGCAAGTCTCTAAAATTCTATAAATAGAAAAGAAGAATCTCTATTTTGCTGTAGGCAGACCACCACCAAGAGCTTTGGACTGCCAAGTTAAGGAAATAGCTAGTAAGTCAATTTGACTAAAATATAAAGTATGTGAAGGAAAGTAAAAAAAGGAAAATGAAAGATGTGTAGATTGGAGCCACACTATAAAAGCCTTGAAATGACAAAGATTAATATAATTTATCCCTGATATTAATAGGGAGCTACTGAAGGTTTTTGAGGATAATAACATTATCAGATCTTTATTTTACAATTCATTCTAATAGCTGTGAAATGGGGAAAAGATAGAGAAGAAACAAATTAGGTGTCTATTATAATGATCCAGACTAGAAAAGGTGATAGCCTCTTTTATTTACACTATTTAGACATGTGAATGGAGACCAGTGCTAAATGGAGAAAAGGCCTAAAGAGTTCATGGAACTAATTATATTTAGTCCATTTTCCTCCCAAACAAAGCATTTCTACTGCCTATTAACTCCAACTTGGTTTGGCTCAGATTTGATTTGCCCCATATACATTTGATAAAAGAATCCATTGACGTAATTATTTTGCATTTACCTCTTTACATTTTAAAAGAACTTCACAAATATTTACTAATTATTTTTTTCTATGAGACAGCTCATTATGGTCATCCCCATTTTACAATTAAGACCCATTCAGGGTCAGAGACAGAGCTGATTCATCAATTCTTAACTTCTGGCCGGCTGATTAGGTGCTACCACTCAGATGTCAATATGTTACAACCTCAAAACCTAAGCAGAATTACATCTAGTCCTAGGGTTTTTACCTTTCCAGCGTGTCTCAGACAAGGGGTCTTACCTTTTTGTGCATCTGGGAATTCTGGGACAACCTGTAGTCCCTTTCTCAGAATGTATTGAACTTAATAAAACACATAGTATGAAAAACAAAACCAATTATATTGAAATAATTACCAAAATTAAAAAAAAAACAAATTCTTAAACCCCAGGTTAAATCCCCTGTTATCTAGAAAGTCAAGCTTTCAAATAAATAAGTCAAATAAATAAGTCAAGCTTTCAAATAAACATCACAAACACTTTATTGTACGATTATAGAAAAAAAAATGAGTTAAGATACCACTGGATAGTATCCACATTTCTCTGAAAATTCAAATAATAAAGTTAAGAATATTTTCAATGTTAGAAATCCATAACAATTCAAATCAAATTCTCATTTCTAAAGTTCTTTTTTCATTTTCCATCAAGGTCAATAGTATTCATAATTTCCTACCTTGAAATCTCATTATATGGTTATATGGTTACTATATGGCTCTCCAATAATACCTGTGTCCTATTCCATGTCAGAAAAGGTAAGTGATTCCCATATGGAGACTCCCACACATCTATTGAAATTATTTCCTAGCAGTAAAGAAATAACAGTGAGTCCTGTTAGCCTACTTCTTTTTCTTACACATAAGTCAGTGATATACCCTTATCCTCTTCCTCATTTCATTCCACATTCTCTTCATCCATAATCTCCCTATTTCCTCCATTTCATATCAGTAACTAAACTTTACTAGGCAAGGAAAGAGTCTCGCTAGCACAAAAATTTGCTTCAATTTCAATCAGCAAGAAGGAAAAAAATCCAAATTAAGCTTCCTGATTACCAAAATTAATCTTGTCATTTAGCATCCGTGTTCTACTGAACAGGGCCTTTGATTAGCCTTCTTGTTTGAGAATATTACAAGCAGGCATTTATTAAGTTGAATACATTTTTCCCAGACAGACAACTGAGAGGATGGAGAAGGAAGGACAGTTGAAATATGAAAGCTAGAACACTTGGTAACTAGACCCTGACTCTGCCTTTAGCTACATGTTCCCTGGATAACAAGGTAATCCTGGAACATGACTTGGATTCCTCCCAGTTGCCCTTTGTACTTTTTCCCACAAGATGAATCTACCTACTTATATAAAGAACAAATAAAGCAGAAGCAATTGGTTGTGTGGTTTTTAACTCCTTTTATAAAGGAAATGAGTAGTCCATTACCAAGACCAATAATAATGGCTAAGAGTTGATATATATATATGTGTGTATCCTCTTTATCTCTATAACAGTGATGAATTATCTTTTTGTCATACTGAATTGTCAATAACCCACAAAGAAAGTTCATTTGACTGCATCCACCAGAATGCATATATATTTTATACTGCAAAAAGGAAACCTAATATCTACCCAGTTTGATGTTATCATATAAGATCACTTTTTAGGTCCAGAAGGGATATTAGAGATCATTAATTCATCTCTCTAATTTAGGAAACTAAGATAATAACTTGCTTAAGGATCCAAAGAATGCATGTTATCAGGAGCAAAATTCAAAATCAGGAGCAATGGTTCTTATTATTAAACTCTGCTCTTCTAAACTCCAGAAGTTTGTAATCCCTAAAGAACTCTAGAAGTCTTCTCTTGGCTTCAGACAAATCCCAATTCTGAAGCTTTCAGAAGTAAAGTTATACCAATTCTAATGCCAAGAAAGTTCTAAGAATATCTAAGGAAGGTTTAAGACCTATTCTACAAAAACCTTAACAGATTTCCTAATTCAATCCAACTCCTCCATAATTTTCTTTAAAAGGGCTGAGAGGGCTCCCAAAGCTTGGAATTTAGGATGCATGGTAGAGGCATCCAATAGATAATACAATGAGAGAATGTTTTTATTGTTGTTTCTGGTTGGTTGGTTTTAATCTGGTTAGTTATTAGGATTCTGACAAAACAATTCTAATAACACAGATCCTGATTATTTTGTCTGAATGCTAACAATCTTCTGGAGAAAGAACCAAGGAAATCCATTTAAGATTTATAGTCATAAAATGCTGAGAATATATAATAATGATGAATGCTAGGAATGCCGGATTATCTAAAGAATAATTTTGGTTTTGCTCTGTCACATCAGACTTTTCATGATCCCATTTGGAACCTTCTTGACAAAGAACTGAATATTTTCCTATTGTCTTCTCCAGTTCTTTTACAAATGAAGAAACTGAGGTAAATTAAGTTAAATGACTTGACCAGGATCTTACAGTTTGTTAGTGTCTGAAGACAGATTTCAATAGAAAAATGAGTTTTCCTGACTCCATGCTTGGCAGCCTTTCCACCCAGATGTCTTAAAAAAAAAACAAAAAAACAAAAGAACTTTGCAATTAAGCATATAACTAACTACTCCCAAATTCTAACTTATAATAAAAAATTCTAGTCAGAGAAATCACACCTCCCAAATAATTTGAATATTCCTAAGGAAATATATTATCTAAATGTGACTCACATCAAATGTTAAAAACATATCTGAAGAATTTAGGGAAGAGAAAAAAGAACGAATAAACCTAGAGTAAGAGAACCTATGTAGCAGCCCAAAAACACAGATCTAGTGGAGATAAAACTGGGTGCCTCTCACTAGACAGAAGATGAACTCCTCTAGGATCAGAAATTTATTTTATTTATACTTTTATCTTCACACACGCACAAACATACCCCTCCAGACTTGTCATATTATCATGCTTATAATAGACATTTAATAAATGTTGGTTAGATGAACAAATGACTTAACGTGATGATAGACTGCTTCAAGATTGAATAATCACCATTATTTATAGGTGCATACAAATAGGATCATTGATCTAAAATGGTAAAGGAGCTCAGAAACCATGTAACAGAGTTCAAATCCACATTTTACTAATATGGAAATGAAGGCCAAGAAAAGTCAGGTGCTTTGCCAAAGTTCACAAAGATACTAAGAGTTAGAGTGTCATTTGAATCCATTTTCTCCAAAACCAGAGGAGTTAATCTTTCCCCCTATACTCAACTATTCTTCTCATTCTTATATGAATCACTTTCATCATGTGCAAATGCACACAAACGATCAGCCACCTTGCTCCTGTCCTGATAGGACTTAGGATATAAATATGTCACCAACATGCTGTTGAGCTTCCCTGAACACCTCTCCCCTAATATTATCACCATTGTTACAATTCTAAAATTCTCACCACTTTACTTAAATAAGCCATAATTATGAAGCAAGGGAAAATATAACTGAGATATTACATTACTATGAATTTATCTAGCTAACATAAGCCAATTGTTATCAAATAATTATAATCAAATAAATATCAAATAATAATAAAAGGGCAAACAATGATGAAAGAAAAGTGTAGGGCTCAGGGAAGAGGTATATAGGAGCAGAGAGAAAAAGTAGAGAATGGAGCTATGCTTATAAAGGCCATGCATGATTTCCCTATTACAATAGGATTCCCTATTATTTGTGGAAGTTCTCAATATAGAACATCTGCTTAATAATTTCAATTCAACAAATATTTAACTGGCCAATGAACACCAAACATTGTTCTATGTAGTGGAAAAGCAACAAAATTTAGCACAGCACAGTATCTGCTCTGATGAAATACATAATAGGTAAATGTCATTTATAATCAAGTAAAATAATGCAAAATTATAAAAGTAAAAAGTAGAATTGCAAGCTAAGTGATGAAGGAAAGCCACTGATGACTAGGGCAGAGGAATCTTCATTTAAAAGGTAGTATATGAATCAAATTTTAGAAGATAAATACTCAGTGGAGGAAAAATAGAGTTGGCAATCCAAAAATATGGAGCCTGTGAGGAAAAGCATGGTGGAAAGAAAGCATAGAAAGAGGAGAAGTTTGGCTAGCACATAGCACACTGAGTAAGTAAAGACATAATATTAGATGTGATTGGAAAAATAAATAAGCATTAGTTTTCAGAACACCAAGAATTTCATAATTATGAATTTGAATTTGACAAATCAGGCAATCAGACAACCCTTAAGGGTTTTTTTTAGTAATGGGTAACATGCAATTCTGATTTGGAGAGGAACTTAGAGCTCATTTAGGACCATCCTATATTACAAATAAGAAAACTAAGCTTTGGAAATATTATACTTAAACTAGTTATATATGGTCACACTAGAAGTAAGCAACAGTTTCTAGCATCTCAATCTTGCTCTTCTTACTTTGAATCAAGTGCTTTTTTACCCAATCTATATATCCAATCACCACATTAGGTCTTGCTAAGAATTAAACTTTTATATCATGCATTGATGTCTTATACAATTCCATCATTTCTTTTTGTAATCTACACGGCTCACTAATCCATTTTCTTTAAGAATAACCCTTCCAAATTTTCTGATATGTATATAGTCCTGAATGATGATGATGATGATTACATCATTTCATTTTCACAAAGAAATCAGCATAAATTCAGCCATTTATTCAAAACATTCTTTGTGAATATATCATTTTCTGCATTTATGTAATTGTGATTCTTTAAAAGATTTTTGATACTATTTCTATCTTAGTTACTTCATAAGCTAAATTTGGAAGTAAATGAATTTTATTAAACTTATAAATCTAATAGCCTATACCTTTCAACATATTTTACCTTTTTAATCTGTGAAGTAATGATTGCTTATTCCAAAGTCTTTCTGTAAATTTTCAATTTGCTTATCACATTCTCTCAGAATGTCTACCAATCATCTTCCTCCTTTGGGACATGGAAGTAGTCATCTTTTTATAGCTACCTGAGGATATTAGACCCAAGGTTTTTTTGTTAATGTTGTTAGGATGCTTTCTAAATCTTATATGGTAATTTTGCTATTCCAAAAGTATACATTAAGACTGACAGTTCATAGGTGTTCATTACTTAAACTTGTTCTTTCCATTCGTATTTGATTTGAAGATGCTAGAAAGTCTCTTAAGGAATTCAGCCATAACCTTCTTGATGTTTATACTCGATGTGTTACTTTGGGAGAAGACCTGCCTATTTTTGTGGTTCTCCCTCTTTAAAGTTAGATATTCCACTTATTGATTCTCCTTTTACACTCCATCCTCAAAATAGCACCTAGTTTTTCTTATGCCTAGATCTGATTGTCTATGTAAGTATTTCCTTTATTCATTAATTCAGTGTGACCTCTGAACACAAGCTCAAAGTCTTCAGTTTTTAATCCTTCTTTGGGATACATTAAGAATTTATATGTCTTGGATCCAAAAATAAGCTAATATCACTGGGGAAAGATGCTATATGATGAATGAACAATTTAATCTTTGTTTTTTTTTTGTTTTTAGTGGAACCATATAGCTTAATGTTATCCACATACTTCAAATGATTGATAAAACAGGATTTAATACTTATTTAATGTGAAAATTACTCTTAGTTCTATTTAGTTGAGAAAGTAACAGATTTAAGGCTAACCAGAAGCCTTAATAATCTTAATACTACATTCCTAAAATCACTGTTATTTTTATTACTACTAATATTGTTATTATTAGTATTTTGTACTGCTTCATAGGAGGCTCAAAAAAACAGTACTTGAAAAAGCACTTCAAAATCTATAAAATCATAGACTAATACAAGGCATTAGTCATCCTATTTCCAAAATCAAAGCCTACTAATATCTACTTCTTCTGTTTTAAAATTCATATAAAGTAGTGGGTCAATCAATAAAACATATAGTTCAAGGGCAGCAAAGGACACAGCAAAGCACACAATGTCTGTACATATTGCATGAGAGAAGTGGGTTATCAAAATGTCCAAACAAGAAATCTACTTGTTCTCCCTCTCTAGAATTTATTTACTTCTCTGTCCTAATTAATTAAGGTCATATCCCAGTAACACTAATTATCTTTGGAAAGAATTACAAATCACAAAGCTGATAATGCATGTATTCATATGCCCATGTATTTTTGTGTACTGTCTTTTCAGATCATTGTGGACTCTAATTCAGAGGAGAGAGAAAAAAAATGTTTCAGGCTTTTTGAGGTAAATGAGGGAAAGACTAGTTATAGCATCACTTCAATGAAAAGAACAGGCACCAAAAGTTGAAAATGAATGCAGCATATTGTTTTCCACTTTCATGTTATATGTCTTATTGATTGAACCACATGAAGAAGAAAGCAGAGAACAGGACAGGAAAAGAGAAGAGGAATAATAAGGAGAAGAGGAGAGGGACCATGAAAAGAATAAGAAATGTTGCAAGGAAGGCACAAGAGAATTTAAAACAGGGTGGGAAAACAGCAAATATTCCAGCTTTCAAAAAGTGGAACAAATTTGACAATATTTCTCATGTTCTTCCAATGTAAAGAAATGTGGGTTGGTGGTGCTATAATTAGATTTGGAGCCACTATTTAAGCCAATAGGCTTAAATAAAAGAATAATCTTTAATGGTTTAGTATCAACTTGAAAGGAATTTTCAAGTGGAGCACCCCAAATATCTCTTTGGTCTTATGATTCTGTATCATTTAACATTTTAATCAATAAATTAGGTAAAGGTATAGATGACATACTCATCAAATTTTCATGACACAAAGCTAAAATGTATAGCTTATAGTTTGGATGCTAAAATCAGGAACCAACAGTTTAGTAGATTAAAACGTGTTAAATATATTAAGATAAAATTTGATAACACTAAGTGTGAAATTTAGATATTTTAAATCAATTACACAAGTAGAAAATGGTAACTTTAAATAGACTACAAACTCAATATAAATTAACAATGTAATACACCAACAAATAATGCTTCATTAAGCAAAGCAATGTGTTCACATCCAGGGAAAGAAACATCCTACTCTATTTTGTCCTGGTTCAACCATATCAAAAGCATTAGGTTCTAGATTTTAGAAAAGATGCTTATCAACTGTACAGTAGCCAAAGAAGCACAACCAAGGTGGTGAAGGTTCTCAACAACATGCCATTTGTATATTAGTTGAAGGAATAAGGAAATTTAATCCACAGGAGAGAGGAGTTAGGGGTATAACTACTTCTAAAGATCTATCATATGGAAGAATTAGAATAATTTTGCTTGGCTCAAAGGTCAGAAGTGAGAAAAATGCTTGAGTTACAGAGAAATTCTTCAATTTGATGCAAAACAAAACTAATTAAAAATTTAAACTATCTAAAATCTAAATTAGCTAATATGGGAGATGGTGGGTTTCTCATCAATGAAAGTTTTTTTTTCCTTTATCAAGATCCTCCTAAGACTTTAGAGGAGTTGCTTTGAATCATAATTTTTATTCTCTTAACCATGAACATTTTCATTTTTTAAAAAGTCCATGTAGAAATTTTTCTAGTTTTCTAATTTTCTAACCTTAATTGTTATGCTTTTTTTTCATCTCTTGCAATTCTCCATAGGTATTATATGTTTATATGTGTTTGTATGTCCCATTTAACAAATCATTGTATAAACATTAGCTCTTTCAAAAAAATATAAGAGAGAAGAAAATGATAGAGAATAGAATAGAGGAGGGCTGCAGTGAAAATGAGAGGAGTGGAGAAAAAGAGAGAAGAGAAGAGAAGAGAAGAGGAAGAGATGAGATGAGAAGAGAGGAGAGGAGAAAAGTAAATGCAAGGAACCAAGGGTTGAGAGGAGAGGAAGGGGAGAGGGAGAGGAGGAGAGATCAAATGATAAAGTATATTATTATATTTAGGTTGTTGGATTTAATAAAGTATTTAATAAATGAATTTGATAAATTAATAATAAATTTAATAAAATAAATAAATCCTGGAATATAATTATATCAGAACACACACATACATATATACAAATATATATGTATTTGTATACGTCTTGTTAATATATAATAATATGTAACATTGTTATATATTGTATAAATATGTGTTTATGAGTATAAGTGTATGTGTATTTTGACATTCAGTCACTTTTCAGTCACATCCAGTTCCTTTTGATTCTGCATACCATAGTTGTTTTCCATATCCTTCTCCAGCTCATTTTACCAATGAGGATTTGAAGCAAACAGGGTTAAGTGATTTGCCAGGGTCTCACAAGCATTAAGTGTCTGAATCTTCCTGACTTCAGATCCAGCACTCTATCCACTGGCCACCTTGCTACCTTTCATATAAGAATAGAAGTACACACACAGAGACAGAGACAAAGACAGAGACAGAGACACAGAGAAAGAGAGATTCAAAGAAGAGCCCTTCAGAATAAATTTAACAATATATTCTATCCCTGAATATAGTATACACCATTAATCATAGCAATGCAAGTCATTACTTTTGACATTATAGGACCAAAGCAATTTCTAAATATCCAAGGATATATGACATCCTCCAGAAGAAAATGGTGAAAAGTAATTAAGGGTAGGTCATTTACGGAGAAAGGAAAATGGGTTCATTAGAAGGGAAATATGTAGGTATGCATAATTGGGAGGAAATTGCCTGTTTGTCATATCCTGTACTAGATTCTAAATTCCTTGAGAATGGGGACAGTGAGCTGAAATGTCAAGAGAACAGAATTTTGCATCCGTCATTTTGATTTTCCTAAAGGATGTCAGGGAAACCATTTAAGAAAAGAGAAAACATGGTAGAATGGGAAAAGCACTGAATCTGGAACTGGAGAACTAGTTTATAATGATGGCTCTGCTACTTGCTATCTGTACAACGTTGAAAAAAATCACGTAAAGCCTGGGGAAAGACTTCCTGAACAAATAAGGTCAAGTGCTCTGTGAAAATAAACTTATCAATTTTGATAATGTAAATCTTAAAAGGTTTAGCAAAAACAAAACCAAGGCAGCTAATATTAGGAGAAAAATGATTAACTAAGAGGAAAAATCTTTGCAGTAAGTTTCTCTGATAGAGAATTTCATTTCCAAGGAATTGATTTAAATTTATAAGAATAAGATCCATTTCCTAATTTAAAATAAAATTATCAACTGGCAGTTTTCAAAGGAAGAAATCCAATTTGTCAACAACTATAAGACAAACCATTACAAATCAATGATTATTTGAGAAATACAAGTTAAAGCAACTCTGAATTTCCATAAGATTCATAAAGACGACTGAAAAGGAAAATAACAAATTGCAGGAACTAAAAGGAAACAAGACAGTAAATGCCTATTAGTGATGCTGTGAATTATTTCAACCATTCTGAAAAACAAATTTAGATTCTGCTCCATAAGTCACTAAACTATTTACAAAGCCATTGACCCAACAATACCACTACAAGATCTCCATCCCAAAGAGAAAGAAAGAAGAAATGAATTTATATGAACCAAACTACACATACCAGTATTGGCAAAGGACTAGAAACTAAAGCAATGCATATCAATAAGGAAACAGTTAAATAAATTATGACATAAGAATATAAAGCAATATTATTGCCCTCTAAAAAATGATGAAAGAGATATATTCAGAGAAACCTGGAAAGACTTGCTTGAAATAATGCAGAATGAAATGAAAGGAACAAGAACAATTTATATAATAATAATAGTATTGTAAAGACAAATAATTCTGAAAGTCTTAATGTCTCTGATCAATGATATCACCAACCACAATTACAGAGTACTAAAAATGAAACATGTTACTCACAACCTCATAAATAGTGTACTCAAGATACAAAATGAGAATTAATTTTTTGAACATAACCAATGTGGCATTTTATTTTGCTCAACAATTAAAGGAAAGATGGCCTATACTCTGACCTTAATAATTACATATGTGCCCCTCACATCCCTAACTTTGACAATTAATAAGAGGTAGGAAGAAGACTTAAACATTTCTACTGAAGAAATTAATCAATCAGTGAAGGGAATTTAATGAGCTACAAAAAGTCTTTGATGCATGCAGAAGGTCTGAATGGAATTAGATAAAGTAAAATTATATCACACAAGAAATGTATTGATATCAGCTAAAGAAACTCAGTCATGCCTTAAAGGTTTTACAAAAAATAAAGACCAGATCAGACCCCAAGAATCCAGGTGGCTAATGAAAGTCTACTCCCCTTCCCTCTGCGTTGAAAGCATTCTTTTTATAGGATTAGCTGGAATTATTTCTCTCTTCATGTGCTACTGGAATTCTTGGGTTCATTGCTCTCCCCGTACACCTCTGGAGTAAAAGACCTTGTGAACTTCAGAGAGCCAGGAGGTTAGGCTTTTTTGATGGCATCCTAGCAGTGTGCCCAGGGCAAAGGTGTTTATTTTGGAGGACAAATTAGACACATGGGACTAATTACACAAAGACAGGTACACAAAAACTATCTTGAAAACACTATGGATGAAGAGTCCAGAAAAAGCTATACCGTACCTAAGAAGAACTTCCTGAGGAGTCTATGCAGGGGAGAAAAAGATCTCTAGAAGCTATGGCCCTTTACTATATGGACCCTCTCAACTTGAACTCCCTTTCTCTTACATTCTGACCTAGTTGAAAAGTGTGACAGACTTTTAGAGAGAGGTTTAATGGCCATTCTGTAGCACCTTTATAAGGACTCACTTCTAAACACTAATTAATCCTGAGTAATTGTTATCAAATCACAATCAATGAACAACCCATGCAAGGGGTAAAAGTAGGAGAAGGAGATCATGAACTATAGCATTAAAAAGAAATCCCTCCTCAATCCCTCAGGATTCTGTAGAACCATAAAGGGAAATGGAGTCAGTTCTGGGGACCCAGTATACCAGGATAAATGGGTTTGGGGGGAATAGTTCCAAAGCAAATGCTATCCTATGCCTATTTGTTATAGAGGTTTCCTTTTTTTTCCTTTCAGTTGAGATGAGGGAAGAAAAAGGAGAAGCCGAGGAAGTTAAGGAAGGAAATGGAGCTATCACCACCGTCATCTCTCCCCCGCCCCCAAAAAAAATGATGAGAAGAGTTCAGAAGAGCCAGAAGAAATCACAAAAGCATAAGCTTTGAAGGTCACATATTGAATTTATTATCTACTTTAAAAGAAAAGCAAGTTCTACTGAACAGATATTTGCAGTTGCATATATAATCTTCTACATAATGTATAGAGACACATTTATTTTATTTGGCATTTGCCCAGAATTTTTTTTTAAATAAAAGTCAGTTCACCTTTTATCCGTCTCAGTTTCCTCATCTGTAAAATAAGGAAATTATTTTTAAGGCACTTCTTTCTCTAGATTTGTGATATTATGTTCATTTTCATATCCCTCATGGCACCTAGAATAGGGATTGACACAAGAGATGTCTGTTGAATTGAAATAAATCTGGGGTGACTCTATCAAAAAAAGAATTCATGCCCTAGAAAAGAATCTCTAGGAGTATTTTTGTGAGAATGTAGAAAGAAAAACTCCACAGCAGTGGTTTCCAACCTTTTTGATCAAAAGAACATTTTTTAAACAGTTAAAACCTTTAACAGAATCTCTCCTGACAATTTTTCTATTGTGAGAAAGTGTTGATTGGGAAGATATGATGACAATACTTCGTACATAAATGGATTTGTGGTCCCTTAAGCATCCAGTAGCCTATGCATTATAGTAGAGAGCAGGACTCTAAAATGTTGTGTTTATGCTTTCATTCACATTTCAAATCCAGTCCATCCAATTAGCATGTATTAAGTGCTTTCCAAGTTCCAAGTACGGTGATAGGTTTAGGATATATATATATATATATATATATATATATAATACTTACCTCAAATAACTTACATTCTAATAGGAAAATGAGATAAACAAACAGATAAGCATAAGCAAAATATATGCAAAATAAATTTAAATTAAGTAATTTCAGGAGTGAGGTGGAAAGCACTAATAATTGGGAGACATGGAAAAGTTTCCTATGGGATGCAGCACCTGAGAAATGCTTTGAAGAAAGTCAAGGATTCTGAAGTTTAAAATCTGACTTCTGCATTTGAATCCCCAGCACTGCATTTGACATAGTAAGCACACAGTTGAATATTAATTTCTCCACATGATAGTAAGGAAGGGTAGGGAAACCATTCCAAGCATGAGGGTGAGCCTATGCAAAGGCAGAGATGATGATGGAATGTAGTATGCAGAGAGTAGAAAGCAAGCCATTTTTTCTGCAATATTGAAAATGTACAGGGGAATTAATGTGAGATACATATGGAAAACTAGCATGGAGTCAGATTGTGAAAGATTTAAAATACAAAACAGGAATTTATATTCTATAAGTAACATTCTATAAGTTCTATAAGAACTTATATGGTTCTTATATATAATATATATGTTATATGTTTATATAACATATATATATAACAGAATATAAGTTCTTATATCTGTATGTAATTATAACCAATGCAGATTCTTCAAGGATAGCAACATGGTTAGACCTGTGCTTTAAGGATATCATTTTTGTATATAATTTATAATTGTTCATGTCTCTGGAGGAGGAAAGGAGTTTTTATTAAGTTCCTATTACATGCCAGGCACTATGCTAAACCCTTCACAGATATCTCATCTGATCCCCTAAAAATCCTTGTGAAATAGATGCTATTATTATCACCATTTTACAGCTGAGGGAACTGAGGCAAATGGAAGTTAAATGATTTGTCCAGAGTCACAGAGTAGTGACTAAATTGAACTCAGATTTTCCTAATCTCAGATATAATGTTTAACTCCCTAAACCACCTAGGGTTGTTTAGCTAGCTAGCTAGCTAGGGGAGAAAGATTAAAGTCAGAAAGACTTATTTTAAAAAAACTATAATACCCCATGTTCAAAGTATTGGAAGGATTTTAACTACTTCTATTCAGATCATTCCCAGTTCCAGTCTAGATTTGTTTGCTATTCTGCTAAATCATTCCATTGTGTCTTTTGAAACTATCACTTTAATATCAACAAACTATCCTTCCTCTCCCAAGTTTAATTCCAGTGTTCTTTAGACCTCTTCAAATTAACTGAAATCTAACTTAAGAACATACTCAAAACCTCCTCCCACTGCCCTGAATTCTAGATTCAAAAGCTTCTATTTCTAGGCCATTCTTTGCTTGCCCTCCCTGAATTATTATTGTTTTTGATCCTTCAGAGTTCAGGTAAAATATCTTAGGGGATTTCAGAATGGGAAGGGTCTCTAGAGTCCATCTAATCCAATAATTCATTGATCAAGAATTCTGTCTACATTATCCTGGCAAGTTGTGATCCAGTGTTCATTCTACAAAGAGGGAACTTATTGCTTCTAAAATGACTAATCCATTCTATACCCCGATGGGACAGCTAAGTGCCACAGTGAACAAAGCACTGGGCCTGGAGTCAAAAAGACTCATCTTCTTGAGTGTTAATCTGGCCCAAGACATTTACTAGCTGTGTGACGCTGGGCAAATCCCTTAACTTTGTTTGCCTCATTTTCCTCATTTATAAAATGTGCTGGAGAAAGAAATAGCAAACTACTTCAATGTCTTTGCCAATAAATCCCCAAATCAGACCACAGATTGTTAAAAAGAACAGAGCAACTAATTTTCATTCATTACTTTGAGTTCTGCCCTCTGGGGCAAAACAGGACATGTTTAATCCCTATTCTACATGACAAATTTTAAAATATTTGAAGACAGTTATAATGTCTTCCTAAAGTGTCTTTTTCTTCTCTTCACATTCTCAGTTTCTAAAAGTGGTACAGATCACATAGATCACCATCTTCTTTTTCCACTTCATCACCAATAGATCAGCCTCACCAAATTCAATATTCATTTTAGTTTTTTATTCTGAATTTAATAAATATCCAATCAAATGAGTACTTCCAGATATAAATAGAAAAAGAGAGCTATACATCAAACCATAAAGTTCTTGATCTTTTTTTATGTAACAAATTCAACATGAAATTTTCAAAACTGTCCTGTTGAATTTCTATATGATTTTTTGGTTTTTCTGAATATTAAAAAAAATGCTTAAATGACTCTTTTTTTTTCCTTCTTTTCGATAATTTGTCACTAGATCCTACCAACCTACTACTCTCTAACTTCAATTCCAGCACCCAAAATCAAGAAAAAGAAAAAGGCCCTTAAAACAAATATCCAGTACCATTTTAATGAATATAAAGACTAATAATTAATATAATTTCTTCAACACCAATAGCTTCCATTGCCTTCATATTTCAGTATAGCCTGAGCAGCTTAAACAGTGCAGTAACTACAAGAGTGCTGAGCCACAAGTCAGAAAGATCAGGGTTTAAATCCAGCCTTATATACTTCCTAGCCATGTAAACCCAAGCCAATCATTTAACTCTGTGTGCCTCAGTTTTCTTAACTGTAAAATATTGGTGATAAAACACCTACCTGGAAGGTTGTTGTAAGAATCAAATGAGATCATTCTTGTAAGATGCTCATCTCAGTGCCTGGCATAAAGTACGTGTTTAACAAATGCTTGTTCTTCCTACCTTTCCCTTAACTCAGCTGGACCATCACTTTTATTGCCTGTCTGTTATATTCCCTACAGATAGCGTTCCAAACTTCATCCTCAAGCTCCCTAACTCCATGCATCCCAATCCCTATAATCACAACAAAAGTACTCAACTCTTATTTTACAGAGAATATTATGTTCATCCAACAGAGCTTCCTCACCTCCTTTATATTTCAAAACTTGTAGTGCTTCACTCTTCTGTATTCAGCATTTCATCTTCTGTGGAGAAGATAAATCCCTAATCCTAGCAAGCGTTAATCCTTCCCTATCTTTCTTACACCATATCATCCCCTGGCTCAATCTTCCTTTGCCTTCCAACCTTTCCTACATCTCCCAGAATTTTGGTCCTTTCATCATCTCTTTTCTTCCATGTTTCTGTGTCTCTCATTCCTTATCTGCCTACAAACAGGTCTATTTTCCCAATACAATCAACAACATTTTCTGATCTTTCTATTTCCCTAACGTAACAATGTCATTGTCCCACTCACAGGAAAATGAACCGAAAGAATAGTTTACATTTAAGAAGCCTATTTCCATGTAAAATGCATTAATTAAATTTAGAGCTAAAGAGAGTTTAGACTTCATTTAGTCCAATTTCATTTAATAGATTAGGAAACTGAAGTCTAGTTGAATTAAGTGACTTATCCAAGTTTATAGGAATGGTATAAAACAAAACTGCAATCCCTCAACCTCTTGAAATCCATAGTTTCTGTCTGTATTCACTCCTCTAGGGAAAACTACTTTTTCAAAGGTCACTTATGACTTCAACTGCTAAACACAAATGCATTTTCTACCCTCATCCTCCTTGACTTTTCTGATTCATTTGGCATTTCAGATCATGCCCCTATTTGCTGCTACTCTGCTCTCCTTTGGCTTCTGTAACACCTCTCTTTCTTCCCATAGTACATACATAAGATGTCAAAAAACATTAATTTTCCTGCAGAAAAGAACCTACTGTCTCCTTTCATTATCTACTTTTAGAACTTAGAATAGCCTCTTAACTGCTCTTCCCAGCTTTATATATATTTCATCCTCTTGAAACACATTTGAATTAGTAGTCTTTATGGATGATCATTTAACACACACACACACACACACACACACACACACCCTCCAGTGACTTCCCACTGCTTACTGAACAAAATTCCATAACTCTTTGACCTGGAATTCAAGGTCCTTGACAATCTGGCACTCCCTACCTATACAATCTCACTTTTATATCACTTCTGATGCAGTTTTTTCAACAAGCATTTGTAAACAGCCACAAGATTAAAGAAACCATGCTTGCTCATTTGAGAAACATTAAATAAGCCATTTTGTTGAGAATTTGAAGGGGAATCATGTAGACATATAAACCTAGTAAGGAAGGCTGGAGTCAAACTGTGAGGGACTGTATAAGCCAAATCTAGGGTGCATTTTTGTCCGAAAGGGATAGTTAGCCACCAAGGCTTTTTGAGCAAGGGAGTAACCTGCTCTTTAGAAATGGTTCTAGGAATAAACTGAAGTACACAAAGAAAGATAAGAGCAACAAAAATGGTTTTGGAATTGGTGGGGTCTTTATTTATATTAAAGAAAAGAGAATTAATGTATACATATGATTGCTACTAAAGATGATGTAATAATTATAGTCAATAAAAGAAGGAAGAAGTATTCTATTAGTATATTTCGGGGTGGGGGAAATGGGGAAGGTTGGTTGCTTTTGTCCCCAGAGGAAAAAAAGATGAACTTGAAAAGATTGAACAAAAATGGCTAATAAGCAGTTGAAAACCAAGAGACAGAAGAGTCGTTAGCTGTCCTTTTTTGTGTTCAATGAATGCAGATGGAATAGTTGCCAAGACACTGAAAGAACTGGATACTAGCTAGGGCAAATGTGATAGCTGGTCTATGACAATGATCTTTGAAATAAAGTAGAAAATGGAGGACTACAGGATTAGGGAAGAGCAAATGTTCTGATTTTTATAGAATGACAGAGTCCAATCTAAAAAAAAAACTAGGGCTAATTAGCCTGATTACCAGCAAGATTATAGAAAGTCTTATTTAAGGCACTATCAGTGAACACCTAGAAAAGGAAATGTTGATCAAGGACAAGGTCACAATAGACCAACCACTTCAAATTTTAACTGCTATTAGACTATTGGATCAGAGAAATGCCATAGCTTACATAGATTTTAACAAAACATAAAATGGAGAAGTGTGGAATAAGAGAAAGTACTATTTGGTGGATACAATTCAATTCAATAAACATTTATTAAGCTATGTTCCAGACATTGGTTCAGTCACCTATTATGTTCCAGATACTATTTAGATGGCCAAACCCACAGAGTAAGCTTTAAACATTTTTTGTCTATTTGAAAAGGGACATAGTGGAATTCCCACAGGGATCTGTGATTGACCCTGTGCTAGTTAACATTTTTAGCCCAGTTTTGTATTGAGGTATATAAGGTGTGCTCTTCAAATTTGCAAATGAAACAAAGCTTGCAAAAATGCTAACACCAGATGGCAGAGTGAGGGTTCAGAAAGATTCAAAAGACTGGAACATTGGGCTGGCCAAATTTAATGAATGGCATGTTAATAAAACTAAATCTAAAATTTTATAATTGAGTTTAAAAAAATCAACAAATATCAAATGAGAGAAGCATAACTAGTTAGAGATTAATATGAAAAAGATAGAAAGTTTTAGTAGACTATAAGCACAATGTAGTCACAATATTGCAAACAAAAGAATTTTTTAAATTGATTTATATGACAAGTTACTTTAGAAGTGACAGTGTCCAGAAATAAAAAAGGTGAGAACTTCTTTCTCAGCCTGAATGTGGAACACTGTTTTCAGTTTTTGGTGTTACCACTGCTGCTTGCTGCTGCTACTACTACTACTTACACTATTACTAATAATATAATGATGACACTTATACAAGACTTTAAGGTACACAAAAAATTTTACAAATATTATTTCATTTAGTCCTCATAATAACCAGGGCTGGTGTGAGGGAATATTATTCTCCCCATTTTACACTTAAGGCAACTGAGATAGAAAGCAGTTAAAAGTTACATAGTATGTATCTGAAACCAGATTTGGATGCAGATTTTTCTATTTCCAGCTCTATCTAAGATACCTCCAGCTCATATCCAAGGCATTAGTGCTTTAAAGAATGCATCTATGTTTAGAAAGAACATTGATAAATTGGAGAGACAGGTGAGAAGAGCAATTAATGTGATAAAAGGTCTCCAGATCATGACATATGGGGTCTGAACAAGGAATATTTAGTCTAAAAGGAAGATTTAGGAGGCTCAAGACAGATGTATTTAAGTCCTTGAAGGACTATCACTTTGGAAGAAATATTAGACTTATTCTGCTTGACTCCAGAGGTCAGAAATGTAAGTCACGGGTCAAAGTTGCTAAGATGAAGATTTAGTTTCAACATAAAAAAAAAGCTTCCTAACAATTAGAGTTATTCATGGACCAAGGTGATAATGAAACGAATGAGCTCCCCAAGTGTTGAGGGAATGAAGAATGTTTGTATTTCTCTTTTTAACTTCACAATAAATATTCATTTGTAAATACTAATTAATGTTAGTAGGTTGAATGAAACTGGAGCTTAATAATAAAACAATAAACCAATAGGTGACTGATAGGGGCCCACACTTGGGAATAGTGGCTTCCAGTGATAGCATTGGAGAAAACCTTCATGAATTTCATCTCAACTCTGTCATCCAATATGTTTTGGCTTTGTGTCATCAATTTAGTTGATGAACAGATCTTATCTATCTCTTTATCTGTCTAATAAAAACATTAACCTTGCACAAACTTCTGAGATATCAGATTAGAAACTTTCTAACGTGAATGATGTATTCACCACCACTCTGCTTTGAGCCTAGCCACCTCCAGAGTTCTCAGTACATCATATTGTTGTTTTGTCTATCCATATCTATCCATCTTCTCCTCAAAAACAGTAGGGGATAAATTTAGGTAAGATACATCAATAGCATTGCTCTCAATTCAAAAGGTGAAGAAATAGAAGAAATGGAGATAGGTCAGTAAGGAAAATGATCAAATGACATAGAATATGCTAGTTTGGCTAAAGTTTTAAATTAAGGGAGTATACTTATAATATAAATTGGATTAGAAAGGTCAATTGACACCTTTATGGTTGGCCTTGACAATCAATCAAAGAAATTTGACCTTTCTACATATAAGGGAGAGTCTCTGAAAGAAAATGAAGAGCAAAAGCCATATGGAAATGACAAATAATAGCATTTATATGCCTTTTTTCTTCAAAGGGGAGACAGAGTTAAAAGTTGAGATTCTTTCTAGAGTTGGGGAACCAGCTACTTATTTTTATTGACCCCTTAATTTTCTACTTCTCATGCCCAGAAAAAATGGAGTTGAGAGGTTACAATGATAGTCTCTGTTCAGATAGGGCACTTGGTTGACTTTTTGGAACCAAGACTATATGAAGCATTGAAATTTAAACCTAAGAAGGAGGGAGAAACAGAATCTAGTTTCCATAGCACTACCATGGAAACAGTTCTCTGTGAATCTGTGCCTCCAGGCCCCTCTGAAACTAAAGCATCTTTCTCTCCTTCTCTCTCCAACACCCACCTCCACATCACATGTCCCAGCCCCCCTCACAAATGATTAAAGGGTATGTTGGGAAAGTGGGGGCCTAACCAGATTCTTGCTTGGATATTAATACACATCAATGTCTTTGAGAGATGAGAAAAGAATTAACATGTTTGTTTCTCCCTCATATGAAAGCAAAATCTAAGGCCAAATACCCTAAGGTTAAAATTGCAAAATAAAATTCATGTCAAATAATATATTTTAAAAATTAACCTAATAATCCCACACAAATTTTTAAGTCTTTCTTTGTCTGGAATATCCAGCATACAAACATGAAATATTTAATTAATAATTAGAAGATACATTAGGTTTCTTTTCCCCCAATTTAACCTGTCATATAGCAATAGGCAGAAAGGAAGCAAGCAGACATACTTGTGTCTCAAGGCTCATGATTTCAAAAACAAAATCTTTTTTAAAAAGCTTTCTAGAAATGGATGGAAAAATAGAAATTATCTTTTTAGTTAAACTTTTGTGTCCCATTTCTGTAAGCCCTTTTAAAAGGTGATGGACATAATGATACACTAGTAGAATGTCTATAAAAACATATTTTAGCAATCTGTGAGCAAGTCAGTCACAAAAGTTCAAAATCCTGTTAATCAGCAGATGCTTATGATTTTAATGTGTGGATCATGCTCACTCAACATATCTTGATCTTCTAGGAGTTAAGATCTAAAAGATAAATTCTGTTCTTAATCCCAAAAGCATGAGTGAGTGAAACTTAGAGCAGAGACCATTGTAAGGGTGTTTTAAATCCATTTCAAGTGAGATACATGTGCTCTAGAAATAAAGGAGATGATCCCTATGGGTGGGATTTGAAAGACCATCTAATTCAAAGAGGGGTTGCCTTCATTCCTTCCTCATAATTGGTGCAGGAGTGGTCTCAAACACAAAACCACTACCCTCATGCACATTTTCATGTGCTGAAATGATCAGAGAGCAAAGATTGTGTAATTACAAATAATAAGGAGGAATTTAACCAACAGAATCTTAGCCCCTTTTATGGTTGATCATGGTCCTCCCTGAGTGACCAGCAGACACTAGATCATGAAGAGAAAGGCATCTTTTGAGCATATAATGATTTGGATGAAAGTGAAGAGATCTACCCCAAGGGAAGAAGGGACTTAATTTGGGGAGCTTGGTAATATTGAGAAGAGCTAGAGAAGATAATATCAGAAATTCTGACAACCATGTGGGGAGAGCAAGCAGTTGTGGAAATCTTCCAACCTTGGGGAACGAGGGAAGAGAAGAAAGGAGAATGGAGATGTTCTAAGGACAGATGAACACGATAATGATGGGACTACCACACTAGGCTGGCCCTAGGTCCACCTGACTTACCTCAGGGCCCCCATCCCTACTTTCAGTATCATACAGCCTTCTCTCTTCCTTGCCCAGGTAGATTGTCCCAACACCTAGGTCTATGCCCCTTATTCAGGGAGGCAGGGGCCAGCCCCAAGTTCCCTTTGCTTCTCACACAGACACAGCATGATTTCTGCTCCGCTAATCCCCTTACCCACTCAACCTGATTCATGAGTAGGCTTCCTATCTAGGTAATCAGAGGATCCAGCCCTATAACCTTTTCTCAGGTGGGTATTGAGAAAAATACTAGGAAAAAAGAATTTAGAAATATTTTTAGGGTGAGCAAAAAAGGTAAAGGAGGTAATCATGAATGTCAGCCCCCACACATACCCACATATTCTCTGACTAGAGCACATTTCACAGAACATGCAGGAAAGCAGAACTGGGCCAATTTCAGGTTCTCAGGGTTAGAGATGAAGTCCTACAAGATGTAGCATGAACCATGATCCCTCAACCCCCTCAAAGGATAGAAAAGGGAGAGGGATGCATAAAAAAGAAAACAGGTTAATGAGACAAGAAAAGCTATCTACTTAGAGCTAAAGGGAAGTTGAAAAATCCATTCACTATACCTACTAAGTTCCTTATATTTTTAAGTATCAACCTCTGCGATTACATAGAATATGATAGGAGTTATAGGTTACTGTTTCCTACTTCAAACTCCAGCCAATGGTTATTTAGGATTATTGATTTCTTAAGCTTTAATATGGAAGAAATAATTAGCTGACTTATACCTGATCTACATTATATAACTTTCCCAATGGGAAGAACCCAGGAATGACCTCATACTTAGAGTTTAAATAATTATTCCCTGGGGTCCAAGGTGGGAACAAAATAAAGAGCCAGGATATGGGAAAGAGCCTGGACCTTCTCTTTAGATTAAATAATTATTCCCTGGGGTCCAAGGTGGGAACAAAATAAAGAGCCAGGATATGAGAAAGAGCCTGGACCTTCTCTTTAGATGCTCCTTCCTCTTACTGAGAGAGGGCACCTCTATCTCCCTAAGTCAGTAGCACTTACATTGTTATAAATCATTAAAAAGAGAGAAACTGGACATGTCATTTCATTATTATAGGAAACTGAAAAATGAGGAAGACCCTCTGCCAGGGCAAGTCAGCAACTTATCCTTTATTACATGATCTATAAATAATATAATTTATGGGGCAGGTAAATGGCTCAGTGGATAGAACTCCTAGTCTGGAGTCAGGAAGATTCATCTTTTTGAGTTCAAATCTGGCCTTAGATACTTATTAGCTATGTGACCCTATGCAAGTCATTTAACTCTATTTGCCTCAGTTTCCTTATCTGTAAAATGAACCAGGAAAAGAAATGGAAAACAACTCCAGCAAAACAACTTTGCTGAGAAAACCTCAGATAGGACCACAAAGAGTTGGAAGTGGTTGAAACAACTAAAAAACAATGACAATAACAGGGCCCTAGGCACCAGTGATTTCTTAAGGTCACATACCTAGTTCTTGGCTTCAGGATCACATTGCCTCTACTTACTCCTAACAACCCCTAACAATTACAAAGTGATTTCCAATTATTGCTTCTTTCATTTTCTATCTTGTCTTCTAGAGTCTATTTTTGTATATGTTTCATAGCATTATAATATTAGTAGATTCATATATGTAATTAATATGTAGATAGTATAATTATAGTGTTATCTATATAACATAAAATGTTTTGTGCACATCAAAACTGTTGTGTTTGGTATATATAACATAATAGAATATAAACCTATTCAACATACAAGTTCAAAATATGCTCAGTGATTCAAGTACATAATCAAGAACATTTAGAGATCACTGTTATAATTTAAAGTAATTAAAAAGGAGAACCCAGAGAGCATAGAGCTAATAAAAAAAAAAAGAATGACGAATGTAAAGGACAAGGGGAGAAGTCTTCACAATTGATAATATTTTACTTTTTCAAGGCAACCTCTTAATAATTAGAGAAATAAGAAGAGAGGTTAACGTTAGGAAATAGAATAAAAATCAAGTTATTGGTATTGAAAAGCCTGCAGTCATGGAACTTTATGAGAAAACTAAGGCTTATAGAGGCAAACTCGACTTTTCTCCAATAATAATACCTATTGATACTTATAAAGTGCTTTTATATATAATACTTATCCTCTAAGATAAGTACCATGACCCCCATTTTACAGATGAGGAAACATAGGCCCAGGAAAATTAAGTAACTTTTCCTCAATAATAATAATCATTGACACTTATGTAATGCTTTACATGCATTTTCATTTGATTCTTTTTTGTAATAGGTCCTGGATATTATTCCCATTTTATAGATTTGAAAATTAAGGCTCATGGAGGTAGCATGATGCTCAGGACTAAAAATAATATGAAGCCAAGTTTTTTCTGATTTCAAGTCTAATACTGTGTTCTCTATGCCACAATCTATCACTCAAATGATAAAATTCTCCAGATAACATTAGAACAAGCACAGGATTCAAGTCCCATTCAAAACTCTGCTGAGGACAATCCTGAAGTTCTTTTTTTCTGATGAATGTTATTGAGATTCTGTGAAATAAAAGGTAAAGTACATATTAATTTTAGCTAGGCAAGGGGAAAAAATTAAGATTAGAAGATTGAATGATTCATTTTTATTTTTATTTATATATTGTAGTAGAAATTATTCTATTTTTTGTTTCTTCTAGATGTTGAAATTTTAAAGGGAAGTCTGAATAATTCAGTATGAATTAAGAAAATATAAACAGAGTATCATCTGTATAGTGAATATATAAGAACATTCATTCCCATTGTAGTCATCATGATGCAGTTTATATTTTAATCAAAAGTCTACAGAGGTTATAATTAATGTGATCATGTTTATTAAGCATTTCAAAGACAACTATTGCAGAGTCTTCTGTTAGTAACAAAGGGGCTGGGCATGGGAAGGGACAGGAAGGGACAGATAAGAGATCTGGGAATGGAAAAACATCCCCAAGAAGGCAACTGGACAAGTACATAATGACATTTTTTTTCTGTCTGTTTATTGGTGCTATGCTTATTTTGTATTTTTTGGTGCTAAATTCTTCATCTGGTCTTATTTTATCCCTCTTGTAAAAGGCAAGGTTGGGGTGTTTCTGGAAGGAATTGTTATCTCAGGGTAAGATTCACAGATAAGAAGGGGAAACACAGAAAGTGCAATATCACATTATTCCTAAAATCTGAGGAACTATATCTTAAATCCAAACATCTTTTAGGGAAAATCCCAAAAATTAAAAACCAATTGTGAGGCAAGGAAACTAAAAAAAAATGTAGCAGGAAGAATGTAAGATGACTTAATTGAAAGTAAATCATTTAGGATAAAAATCATCTATCTGAAATATTCACTTAAAAAGGAAAAGTCCTCCTAAGAGAATTTAATGCAAATATTCATGCTACTCAATTCATTTACTCTCAGAAGCTAAGAAGGAAAGGATGGCAACTCTGAAGTCTTCTCTCACTACAGTTCCAAAGGCAACTCAAGTAAATACAAAAGAACCAAAGTATAGAAGGTGGGAGGAGAATGGCAAAGGAATACAAAATGAAAATGTTAAATGTCAGAGAAACTGCAGTTAGACCAGGTACATTAATGGTACAGTGAAGTAATCCAAAAACGAAATCTAAGTTGGAATTAGACTGGAAAAGTCACCAAACTAGATACCCCCTTGACCCAGAGCTATTACTACAGAGCACATACACACAAGGGGATCAAAGAACAGAAAAACCTTCTAGTTATGACAATATTTATAGCAACATGTTTTGTGCTAGAAAAAAATAAATAAAAATGGAAAGAAAGTAGAAGTCCATCTGTTGGGGAATGACTGAATAAATTGTCATCTATGAATGTAATGGAATATTATTATGCCATCAATATGATTAATTTTTTTAAATTAATGGATACTTGGAAAAACTTGTATAAACAAGCATGAACATGTACACTATAAACTGCAATAATCACAAGAAAAACAAATTATCCACATGATAACAATAATGAAAGGAATATAATATTGAATAACACCAAGGAGGAGATGGTGGACCAGAGTGACCATATGAGGCAGATATTGTCAGACGCCACTAATATGTTGATTTTTTTTCTTAACTGTACTTCTTTGTTAGGGGCAACAACAAAGTGTGCAGAGCACTGGGCTTGGAGTCAGGAAAATCTCATCTTTCTGAGTTCAAATCTGACCTCAAACACTTACTTACTGTATGATCTTCAGCAAGTCATTCAACCTTATTTGCTTCAGTTCCTCATCCATAAAATGTGCTGGAAAAGGAAATGGAAAACCACTCTATTACCTTTGCCAAGAAAACTCCAGTGGAGCGAGGAAGAATCAGACACGATTGAAACAACTTAACAACAACTTTTTTTGTTATAAGGATGGCTGAGAAAGCAAGGGAAGCAGCATCAATTTAACAGATTGGGGGGGGGTGTTTAATGAGTAAAGGACTAGACTTGTAGTATCATTAGCCCAAGGACATTCTACTAGGGATTTGCTCACTGAATACATAGGTCTACACATTCTCTGAAAATTTTAGTCTTGGAAAGTTGTCCTGATCACTGGAATGACAATTGACTTGCCCAAGGTCACATGGTTAAGATGTAGAACTTGATGTGAAACTTGATTCTGTGCTTTCCTAGCTTTGAGGTAAGCTCTCAACCCACAACTTCCATCTTGTAGAGGACCAATGATATCAGAAGGTAGATATCTTGACTTGCAAGTGAATCAGATTTCAGTGAGGCAGACCTATGCAAAGTTGTCAGTCCCATTCTCTCCTCAAGAGTAATGAAAGTCAAGTGGCAAGATATAGGCCCCACTTATCAATCACTCTTGCTTTTCAAATGTATATACTCTAGAGAGTAGTTAATTTTTGTCACTTTTATTATTATTTTAAAACTTAGCAGGAATTTTTTAATAGCTAGAAGAAAATAGACATGGAATAAACTAGAAGAGTTAGCATGGGGGGAGTGTATGACACTGAAGAAAAGAGGATAATGATAAAAGTGTTGGATATACTGAAAAGACTTTCTTAAATTAACAAAGATAGATCATAGGATTTGATAGATTGATATTAATGGATTGGATATTGATGAATACAATCTATTAAAAATAAAAATAGAGCAGTAGCTATAGCACATTAACTTTTAATTTTGTATATTTGTGATAAAGCTCATCATTATGATGCTTCAAATTGAAGAGCCATTCAAAGCAAGTTTCTGAGATTTTTGACACGGAAGCAACAGTAGTTTCTAGCTTTAAATCTATGATACTGGGAGAATCAAATATTGAAAAATTCAGAGCAAATAATAATTGTCTCAGAGAGGCAATGTGGTGTATAAAGTAAATAAAGTGCCAGATTTAAGAAGATTCTGGGTTCAAATCTCACTTTTGATTATTATGAGCTGGATGAGTCTGTTGACTTCAATGAGCATTACCTAAAAATTCTCTCCCTTTATCTATAACTACATCTGCAAATGAAAATCAGTAATGGTTCTGCAACATTTATGTGTAAAGAAGACCTTGGACACAGAATCAAGTGACTTTCCCAGAATATTTGCTCAGCCAGTATGCCTTAGAGATGGGACTTTAACATTGACTATGGAGACCAGTTCTCTCACCATTCTTACTTCTCACTCACCACTTCTCACCATAACTGTTCAAGTGAGATAGCAAAGGGGAAAAGTGAATGTCACCTTCTATGGCAAAGAGAGCCAGAGTGTCTTTAACAAGAAAAGTAATGGTGACGATCTATATACCTATTGGTGTCAGACAACATCTAGACCTTCTGCTCAGTTCTAGGAGCCATTATTGAGAAATGACCCTGACACTGGCAAATTTAAGTTTGGAGGTCATGTCATCCAAGGATCAGGTGAAGGAAATGGGAATGTTAAGTGTAGAAAGGAGAACTTTCTAATGGAGGGACAGGAGAGTTGTCTTCATGCATGATTAAACTTGTTTAATGACTCAAAAGAATAAAATAAGGAGCAATGGATGGAAATTGTAGAGGAAAAATTAGATTCTCCTTATAGATGGTAATTAGTGTTACTCAGAAGTTTACAGAGCTGATCCCAAAAGGTTGCTGGCATTTCCATAGCACTTTAAAAGCTTGCAAGCTGTTTTACAAACATTATTTAATTTATAGAACATAATAACCCTGGGAAGTAGATATTATTATTATCCTCCATTTTATATCTTAAAAAAATGAAGTGGATAGATGTTAAATGACTTACCCAAAGTCACATAGCTAGTAAGTATGTGAAGTTGGATCTGAACTCAGGTCTTCCTGACTATAGGTCTAGCACTTTGTCTACTATACTACCACAAGGCAATACATTCTGCATCAATGGAGGTCATCCACCCATTGGTGATCACTTATTGGTCATGTTGTAGAGAAAATTTTCATTCACATAAAACTTGAATTAGATTGACCTCTGATTTCCTCTCCAAATCTGATTTTCTGCGAATTAGAAGAAACTTTAGTATTTATATGGTTATACAATATTGATCAGAGATTTTTAAAATGGGAAATTATCTTGTAGAATATTTAGTCTATCACCCTATTCTTCAGATTAGAAACTGAGATCTAAAGGTAAACAGTGATTTGTCCAGAGTCAACAAGACCTAGGACTAGGACCTAGATCCTTTGTCTCCAAGTCTCCTACAATATGCTGAAATGCACTGAGTTGAGCAGTTTAAAATACATTTTAATTCTACCATTCCAATCAGTATAAGGGGGAAAGACCTTGAACAAAATATTGAGAAAAACTATTATTGGAAATATAACTTCTTCCAAGCTTTATTTACTTTCTCCACTTTTCAGAAAGAGTATGGGATATAGTAAAGCAATAAAAATCCTCAATCACAGTAATGAAAATAAGCCCTTGGTTATAAAATAAATCACAAGTGGGTCTAAAGAAAAGCAAGCTGCAGGAACAAAGAAAAATTTAATATTTCCTGCCTCATCATTTCGTACCCTTAGCTTTCTCCAGGCACATATTTGTTATTTTCTTAATTTAGTGATAAAAAGTCTCACAAAGTAAATGGGAGAAATAAGAAGAGAAGGGAGTTAAGTGACATCAGTACATGCTGGAAGCACCATCTCTTATCTTCTTTGCCAAATAGAATTTTGTGAATTGGGTTAGAACTAGTTCTGGAAATGGATGTAAATCCTCATTATATACTTACTGATGGCCCACTGTGTGTTGTGTATGGGTCATGGCACATTAATGTGCTGTTGGTTGAGTTATAAATTGGTTCAGGCATTCTAGAAAAATTATTTGGAACTATACCCCTAAATGGTGTATATCTTTTGACCAAGTAATACCATTAAGCCTAAAACCCAAAGACATTAAAGAAAGAGAAGTATCCAAATGTACAAAAATATTTATAGTAGTTCTTTTTGTAATACCTTGGCATCTTGGTACTCAAATTCTGAAAGCCTTGAGTACTCTGAGCAAGACCAAGCATGACTCCAGAGATCAATAATGAAGCACGCTACCAACCTCTGGACTCAGGGAAAAGAATGAGATATACATGTGTGTATATGGATAATCACATAGATGTTCATATATATGTATTGTGTATATGTGTATGTGTGTATATGTATAATGAGACACGTCCAATGTGAAAATGTTTAGCTTGATAATATATATTATTTAAAAGATTTTTTTAATTTATTAGCACGGAAGATGAGGGAGAAAGAAAACTTATTTTTGTTCATTAAAAAAGTATTTTTTAAAATGAACTGTCAAGATTTTTCTATTTCCTCATCCTCTTCTGTGGCTATTAAAAACCCTGTATAAAATGTGACACACAAAATTGAAGACAAAATACCAGTTGGGGCCTGTCAGACCAGAGTAATAGGAATATTATCTTTCTAACTGTGAGACTAATATATTTTTTGGGTGTGTATATGTGTGTGTATGTGTCTCTCTCTCTTTGTGTGTGTATATCTCTCTTTGTCTCTGTTCTTGTCTCTCTGTCTCTCTCTCAAAATTAAACACATACACACAAACACAAATAAGTAATATTTCTATACACAGCAGAGTAGTCAAATAAAGTATTCTTTACGAAAAAATGAATTGTAATTTCATAAGTGAGATATTTTACACATATAGATATTAAATTTTATAATACTTTCAAAACTGTCTTGCTTATCTGTGTTTCCTTCTGAATTTCCTTCTTTTCTCTGTAAAATTTTTTTAAATGTTACATTGTCCTTCTTTGTATTTTTTTCTTTTCACATTGGGGCGGGGAGAAATTTGAATCAATTTTGCTAAGTTCTTTCTGATTTCCATCCTCTACTCCAAATTAAAAACTGAGAGAAAGGAGAAGAATTAAAAAAAAAAAACCCATGGTAACAAATAAACATATCAAGCAAAACAAATCCACATAGAATCCATGTGCTAAAATATATGTCTATTTACTTTGTATCAATCACCTCTCTGTCAGGAGATGGGTAATATGATTCATCCAGGTCCTCTGGAGACATTATTTCATTGATTAGAATAATTGAGTCCATCAAAGTTGTTTTTCCTTACAATGTTGTCATCTAGGTATAAATCACCTTCCTCATGCAGCTCATTTTGCCCTACTATCAGTTCATATTACCCAGGAGTCTCTGAAATCATTTCTTATGGCACAATAATATTTCAATATCTTCATCTACCCCAATTTGTTCAGACATTCCTCAAATGTCTAAAAGGCAATTTAAAGCATCAAACTGGATTCTAGTTCTTTTCTTCTTATCCTCCTTTTAAATTCCTCTTCTGCATCAAGAAGTTTATTTTGCCTTATCCCATCCTTTTTAAGGTGCTCCTCTCCATCTCCAATTATTTCCACATAAAATATTTTCTCTGTATATGTCTATGTGTTTTTTCAACTTTTCTTTGTCCATTTAAAAAAGAGTTTCATCTCATGCTGATTTGTTCTTTCTTCCTTGTTTTTTATTCTTTTTCTCATGTGTCCCAATTATGAGAAGGAGCAAGTTCCAAGCCCTCTACCCTCCTTTGTACAATAATTTAATTCTTTCAACATACTTAAGGCATTAAGGTTCTCAAGGAATACTTGTTTCTTCTCTCCCAAGTAGAATGTTAACACTACATGACCATACAGTTCCTTCCAATTGCTCAAATAAGTTTCCCTTTCCAGGTTTCTCCAGTACGTATGTATTTCAAAATATCTACTTAGGTCTAGTCTTTTCATCAGGAATGCATAAAAGTTCTCTACTTCATTAATACATATACTATATTATTATATATCTATACTATATTATATATATATATGATATTATATATCATATATGTATTATATATTTTACATAATATATATATGATATATATGATATATATAATATACATTTATAGTATTATATCTTAATTATATATGTAGAGTAAATTATTTTGATTGTAAGCTGTCATTTTTTCTTTTAGTATTACCAGATTCCCTAAGAATATTATAATTTATGGGGTCCTAACCAAGTTCCTAAGTATTTGAAATTCTTGTTTGTAGTATTTTTCCTTGTAGGAGATCTGGATTTCGGTTATCACATTCCTAATACTTTTCCTTTTGGAGTTCTTTAAGGTGATGGTCAGGGGATTCATCCTAACTTCTCTTTATATTCTGATTCAGAGTGGTTTTAGTTTATGATTTCTTGAACTGTAATGTTTATGTCTTCCCTTTTCCTTCCATATGACTGTGAATCCTAATCATAAAGACACTGTAGGGACTATTAATGTAAAGTGTAACTACAGACTACCTATAGGCATATAGGATGCCATGCTTCATGAAGTATATATCTTACTTTCATGTAACTTGAAGTTTTAATATTATCAGTATTATTCCTACCCATATAACAAATACCTCCATTACTGAAATGTATGACCAACACACTGATGACCTCAAGGAAAAATCATTAATGTATTTTGTTACTATAATATGAAGGAAAAAATGCTTGCTTGAACTGCTTCTTTTCTTTTTAAAAATCCCTGCATACATTCTCTCTGTCTCTCTGTTCTCTCTCTGTCTCTGCCTTCCCCCCTTTCACTATCCCCCCCTTCTCCCTCTTCCCTTTCCCTCTTCCTCTCCCTCTCCTCTCCCTCTCCCTCCTTTCCTCCCTCCCTCCCTCCTCCTCCTCCTCTCTCTCTCTTTCTCTCTCTCTCTCTCTCTCTCTCTCTCTCTCTCTCTATCTGTGTGCATGTCTCTTTCTTGCATGCACACACACCCATCATTTTTATATTAGTTGTCTTAAAGCACTTAATAGTCACTCATTTCTTATTGTATCTGCCTTCTCCATCCTTATTTACAATGGCACTGAATGAAGTTGGATAAAATCACACAACAGCATTGATTTAATTCACTAAAATTTAAGTTATCTAAGCTCAATTTGGCCATCACTGCAGCAAAGCAATTTATTTACTTTGACCTAATTGACTCTCTCTTTTCCCTAGAGTTTCTGTTCCAAACATTGTCTTCTATCCTCAAAACTCCAACACTACCTTCCCCCATTTATTCTCAGTAAAAACCTTACTTCATACTTTACTGAAAACATAGAGGATGTTTGTCATGAGCTCCCTCTTCCCTTTAACCCTACATTCCCAAACATCCTATCATCATCATCCACTATTCTCTCCTTTGCTCTACACTGATAAAGAGGTGATCCTTATCCTGAAAAAAGATTAACTCCTTTATTTGTGCCCTAGGTCCTATGTTCTCCAGAGTCTTTAGGTGGATTGCCTCCCACAAATCAGCCCTTATTTGTCTCTGACATTCAGTGTCTCCCTAACTATCCTTCTTTCTCCCTCACCTTCTATCAACATATCCAAGTCTCATTCTTCCTTCAAAAATCTTCATTTGGCTCTACCATACTCTAAATTATATATATTTGGCTCTACCACACCTCTGTATATATGTATCTTTCTCAACTAAAATCTTAGAAAAAGCTATTTACACATATTTTTCCTTATTCCTCTCATTCATATCTTGGGATTTTCCATCTCTCATTTGAAATTTCTCTCTAAAATGTCGGTTTAATGGCCTAATCCAGTGACCCCATCCTTCCTGACCACTCTACAGCAATTGACCCTGTAGACCACTCTTTATTCCTGTATACTTTTTCTTTCTGGTATTTTTGTGACACTGTTATTCCCTGGCTCTACCTTTAGTAGAAGCCAGTTCTGGTCAATCTTTCTTTGACTCTTTTGTTGAATTAACATCCATTTCCTATCCCCTATGTGTCCATGTACTCTAACTCTGCCAAGGTCCTCTTTTTCCCCCTTTATCTACTCACTTTTGATCATCTCAACATCTCACATAGTTTAAACCATTATATGTACAATGAAGGGTAGAGTAATTAGCACAATCATTATGAGAAAGTACATTGTGCTCTGATGATATAATCCACAATTGAACAGGAACATACATGGATATTTTGTAACAGTTTCAATTCCAGTAAATTCTTAATTAAAAAACTGTTTGATTGGTTCTAAAGTCAAAACTAGAGCATGTTCAAAAACTCAGTCATGGCCAGTCCTTTGATTAGTTCTTTCCTACCTAGATGCAATTTGAGTGAGAGAGACAAGGACATAATGGAAGAGTCCTAAGGCTCTCCCTATCAGAGATCAGCATATAGTTTCTGATCTTTCCCATTTTTATACTTTCTTTTCCTGCTATAAAGCATGTTACTATAACTGTGTGAGCTTTAAAAGTTCAAGAACAAGTCACTAGAGGCTGAAAACTTGAGTCCATGCTAGAATGTCCTAAAAGGGAAATGGAACAATGCCCCTAGGAAACTATCAGAACCAATCCAGTAGTTAACAGAAATGCAAGCTCATCCATTTACTATATTACCACATTTAGAAATGAACTTGGTGGGGGAAAATGCTACATAAAGAATGGCAGCTAGATAGCTATAAATAGAGTGCTGGTCTTAGAGTCAAGAAGACCTGAATTCAAATCCTTCCTCAGACCTTAACCCCAAGTCTATAATCTTGGGCAAGAACTTGTTCTTTATTTGCCTCAGTTTCCTTAATTGTAAAATGAGGATAATAATAGCACCTATTCTTATGTTGTTATGAGGGTCAAATGAGATAATATTTGTAAAAATATATTCTTACATAAAGACATTAAATAAATACTAAGCTACATTTATATATTAAGTTTTGGCCTACTCTGCTCAGGGACTGAGATAGGAATGAGAACAAGGAGCAGAGAAATGTTTGTATTCCAATATTCTATATCTATGAATTGAATATTTCTTTGCAAAGACTAATTAGTGACAATTGATTAAAAGAAACTGAGGCACTAATCAACAGAAGCTGACAGGAGGAATACATCAGAATAAGAGCTTGAGTTGATGGTATCAAGGAAAGAATTCCTCAGACCCTTAATGACATCCCTAGTAACCTGTCTTTATATGGGAAAATGAATCCAATATAACATTATTTCTCTAAGGAAATGGCTCACAATTTTAAATATTTAACTATTTAGTCTTTCCGCTGAGATTTACTACCACAAGACCACTCTACCTCACCCTATTTTTTGCCAAATACTCCCCTTTTCCTAATTTCTCTATTCTTTTCTTCTAGTCAAAGCCTTCTTCTAGAGATACTTGGGTGATGCAGCAAATGTAGGGCTGAACATGAAATTGTAAGGAAGACCTGAATTCAAATCCAGCCTCAGACACTTAATCGATGTTTAACCCTAGAAAAGTCACTTAAACATTTGTCTACCTCACTTCCCTCACCTGAAAATGGGGGTAATAGGCATCTCTCAGGGCTGTTGTTAGGATAAAGTTATATATCATTTGTAAAGGATTTAGCACAATGCCCAGAACACACTATGTGCTTAATAAATGCTTATTTCCTTCCTAATCATATTGATTATCACTTGCAAATAATTATCAATTCTTCATTCCAGTCTGTTGCCTGTAGTGTTAATTCTATCTTTACAAAGTTGCTGATACATCCAACCTCTTTTTTCTATTCCAGAGATTCCCGTTTAGTGAACTATGAACTTTTTGAGGTTCATAATGATAGCCCAAGGGGTTTGTGTGAAAAAAAAAAATTCAGTGGTGCCTTAAGTAGTACATAATTGCTTGTTTGTTTCAAATATACCTTTTCTTTTTTTTTTTTTTTTTTTTTTTTGTAAAAACAAGCATGGGCCTATTTGAAGCATTAGGGTTTGTTTCTCCAGCAATTCAAAGTTATCATGATCATCTACGATCAGGTGCATGATTTTGTTGTTAGTGAAACAAGTATATCAAACTCTGTTTCTAAGGGCAATATGTTTTTATATTTTCTATATCTATCATCAAATTGTTTCCAAATCTGCCCAAGAGTTTGACATTGTAGTAAAAACTGATTTCTAACTAATTTGCATATACCCTAATTTGAAATGATTACACTGCATCAAAGTAGCTTTTTTGTTTCCCTCTATTCCTTTATACTTGTACCTCATCAGTATTCTTGTAACAGAAATGACACTGCTCAAAAACCATTATCACTGGACATGTGCAGTACAGGCCATCTTAAAAACCATCCACCATCACAGACCTTCAGCAAGAAGAGAGCTTGTATTGTCTCTCATTGGATTATTAAGGATTTTTTTTCAACTTATATTTGTCTTCTCCTTTTGTTGTTATTCTTCTGACTGGTAAATTTTTAAAAGAACTGATATGATTCAATATAATGTCTACAAATTAGCTAGGATACCAGTAGTAGAAGAGAAAAAACTTATTTCTGAAGAGATTCTTTCTTTAAATAGATTATTTTTATATGAACACTGTTAAAATGAAGACATAAATGCATTTGAACTTTAAGTGCATTTATCATTTAATACAATGTTTGTCATTAGCCAGTAGAAAAATAAATTTTTATATTATAACTAGTTCTTCATTTTTGTCAATTGGTGAAATGACTAAAAACTGAATTACCATCTCTCAGCAAAAGAGTTTGAAAAATTCTTTCTTTCCTACCATATATTTCTATTACTTAATGTTTTCATTTTATTCATATTTTAAATAAAAATGCAAAAACAAATTTGATATGAAACCATTCTTGAGGTTGCATTTCTCTGATGTTGAAGCAAAAATTTCAAACTTTTGCTTAAATAAAAAAGTTCCACACTGAATTTAGGTTTACATGTGATTAATATGCTTTGTCCAATTATTTTCCAAGTTGTAATGTATTTTGTTAAATATTATTTATATTCAACAATATTTGTTTTAAAAAATGAAAGTTAATATGATCATACAAATAACAGTAAACGTGAAGTTTTGTTAGAACACTTATAATTCTTATTGAATGTCCTACATAACATTCATTATTATTATGTAATTCGTTTTATAATTTCATATTTAGTTTCCATAATTATATGTAGAATAATGTTTTATAATTATAGAACATAAATTTTAATTTGGAGCTTTTGGGAGGGGCAAATTATCATTATAATTAGCACCTAATGAATATTGTTGAACATTATTATAAGCACCTAATTAATAGATCTAAAAGACTTATGAAAAGTATATTAAATTATCCTAGGGGATCAGAATACTTTTTTATTTTGGTGAAAGGGACTCTTGGAACAACTTTGGCAGCCACTGCTCTACTCACAATAATAGCCCTCATTGTCTTTCACCTGGATTATTCCAACAACTTCTTGCTTGTTTTCCCTTTCTTCAATTTCTATCTTCACTAATCCATCCTCTACACAAATGCCTATTTCACTCCTATGGCATTTGAAATCCCGTGCATAAAAACACCTTTCATAAACTGGAGGCTTGACTGAATCATCATTATTTTTTACTTATGAAATTTTTTATTCCAATGATATGGTGAATATGCTAGTGTTTTTAAAATTCAATACATATACATATGATTCAATACATCGTTTATTTCAGTAATAACACTGTCTTTCATGAAGTTAGATGCTTAATCAGTATATCAGTGTGGATCGTTAATCAACCATTCCTATTTATGCCTACCTTATCTATTATTGACTCATTGTCTACATAAGTTTTAAGAGTTGAACCAATGCATTTGTAATTCTCTTTCTTTTTTCAGTTCTATACTTCCAGTCAGAGAAAGTCTTCTGGTAAAATCCCTCAGTTCTAACTCTCTCTCTTTCAGTGAATTCAATATTTCTTTCCTTTTCTCTTTTCTGAGCATATTCCCTCCTGAATTGTCTCCTCCCACCATCATTTTCAAAAAGTTAGCTAAGGCATTCAGTTAATGGTGTCAATGAAGAAACAGTCAATGCAAATAACAGAAATATAAGTAGACTTTCCCTATTCCCAGAAAATAAAGGATTCATATCCTTCTATGAAAGAATCCAAAGAGAAAAAATATTAGATAGAATTATTGCCTTGGGATTTGTAATCCAGATACAGGGTAGGAAAAGATTAGCATTTGCCCTGTACTACTCAGGCAATCAGCCCAACAGCCTCGATTCCAGAATCCTGGACTCTTTTTCTGGGATAGCTGCTTCTGTCCTTACTTCCATTTCCATTCGATATGATTTCACATTTTTCCATCACTAAAGTCCTATGTTTTCTGTGTATCTTGTCAGGAAATGGGGTTCCTCTTTGAGACCCCTCTCACATCCACTATTCTGAATTTTAATGGTCACCCAGAAATGGCAAACTATTCCAATATCTTTGCCAAGAAAACCCTAACTGGGCTCATAAACAGTTGGATACAACTGGGAAAAAAACTAAACTAAACAACAGTTTAATACTCATTTTCCAGTCCCTTTCCTGTAATTAAATCTGTGAATTCCAATTCCCTTATAAATGTTTGCTGAATTAAACTGAATAACATAGATATGGCCTAAATCAGAAGGAGAAATTTATTTATTCTTCCTTCTATAGATTTTTTAAAATATCTAAATAAGTTCAGCATCAAATCTCTATAAATGTTATTATATCTATTATAAAGACTCTCTATGGATATATGAACTATGTCTTTTTAATGTCTTTGAGAGTAATCTCAGTATCATATCGTTACAATAATGAACAAAAATGATTTTTCTCTCCTTATTGGAATCCTACTTATATCAATTCTACTAGCCCTTAGTTAAAAATTAAAAAGAAGAACTTTTTACATTACTTGAGAATGTGATTCATTCATCTTTATATCTCTCTTGGTACTTTGCTCAAATGCAGTATACATGAGTTTTCTACTAAATTATTTTTCTACGTTTGTTGATTATATGACAAACTGTTCAGCTATTTTAATATTTTTAAGCACCTACTATGTGCAATGAACCATGTAGTGACAGGGAATAAAAAGACAAAACTGAAATAGTCTCTGGTCTCTATGATCTTAGATTCTACTAGAGGAATATAACATGTAGGTATCCACAGATATATAAATATAAGTAATATAAATATCACCTTTGAGGTGATAGAAATTATTAACACTTAGGGCAATCAAGGAAGGCTTCTCAGAAGAACACTGAGGAAAAAATATCTTGAGGGACTGAGAAGTAGAAAAGTAGAGAACATTTTATACGTTCTTATTTTTAAAATTATAATTCAATTAAATCTCTGACTTTAAAAATAGGTATTTTCTCATAGTACTTCTGGTGTTTTGGAGGAAAAGACACCACCAAGAATGGTTTTACCTGATTTTTTATGTGCTAATCAAAATTAAGGTATAAAGGTACTACAGGGAACATAAAAGGAGAAAATTAATGATCTGAACATCTGAGTGTACATAGACATTATTTTATCTTCAAAACAAATTTAAAGAAGAAAGGGATAGGGAAGAAATCATCTGTTTCTTAGATCTGGTTGCAAAACCACCAACCAGTGAAGAGAACTCTGTTGTCAGTGAGATTCATTTCACTAGTAAAACTGCCTTCAATGATACTAAATAACCTCCTAATTTAGGAAGTCATTTTCTTGTAAAGAAAAAAGAGAGAGGTTCCAAGTGTATAATCCAGCCCCATTGCAGCCTCAAAGAGAAAAAAATACAGCCAGATAACTCCTGATTCCCCATAAAACTGTTATAAACTGATTCAATGAAGCAATTCGAAAGAAAAAGTAAAAATATTTTTGATCATTGATATTCCTTTCTGT